>NC_081554.1:183148671-183202533 GCF_963082655.1 Stomoxys calcitrans | reverse complement strand
ATTGGAGAACTGCTTCACGGCCTACAGGTACGGTGACATTTTGTAATGGCTCTCCAAATTTATGCAGATCTAGAAAAAAACATAAAAGAGTAATTAGATAATTATATTGGCATTAGAAGAGAAGTAAGAAGAAAAGAGCGCACAAAAAAAAAATCGGAGAAATAGAAGACCCCCATTAACTGCGTCCACAGCTTTTTATGTACTGCTTTCGCTCCATTATTTTGCCGCTCCTCTTGCGCTAACGAACTGCAATGGCCAATCAATGCTCCTGTCAATAGCTCTTCCTGAGCCTACAGATATTTGCTGACCTTCTTCTCGAAGAGATTAACACTTACTTTCGCCTCAGTAGTTAGGTGGACTGCTATGTTTGGTGGACTATTCTAAATATCCGACCTATAGACGTAGATATTAAGTGTGAGGCAGCCACTGCGGCTATGAGACTTGAGGCGATGGAGGATAGGAGCAAATCATGCCATCGCTTTATAATCGAAGCTACGATAGGAAACCTGGAAGGAATGAAATAGGTTTCCGAAGGGATAACTGAGACCTAGAGGGAATGAAATAGGTTTCCAAACGAATAACTGAGACCTGAAAGAAATGGAAGAGGTTTTCGAACGAGTGTCGTATCAGACTTGCGGCGATACTTTAATTCGAGTGCGAGGCACTGCTGCACAATCTTGGATTGACGGAATTCTGGTATTGCCATCTCGAAGAACATGCAAGGCAGATGGATTAAAGCTAGAGGATAAATTTGTACTGGTTTTCTAAATTGAGAATCCAGGCACTGAGATCTGTTTTCCGCCTGACCATCATACGATCCTTCAGGCGGAGATTCGGGTCAATCACGGAATGCGTGAAGTGGTGTGGTGCTCACACGATGATGTCGAGTGAAAACATCTTTACGGAGTGTAAATTTGCCATCAGGGCAATAACAAACAGGTTATGAACACACTTGGAATGTAAGAAGAAGATTAACGTCTTCTCTGAGGATGGCACGATTCACATTGTTTATGTGCCGGTTCATAGTAGAGTAAGGGGAAATGAAAAGCAGACGATTTAGCAGTAAAAGGCAGAGGAATGCCGTCAATAAACTTGGTTAACTCTAAAACCGTCATGAAGCGAATTAATATCCGCACCCTCTTTTCAACCCAACCCAAGCTTCTTCTCTAAAAAATCAGCCACAAAGTCTTGACCCTGCAACCCCTAGCAATAATCAACGCCCATTCCTCTAAAAGAAGAAAGATCCCCCCATGAGCGTGTTTATTGATTCCGTGTCATTTTGCGCTATCTAATGGTCTCAGACCCAGCACAGCCTGTTAGCCACATCTATATTTTGGAGCTGTGCGAAGTTTCGAACTCTTGTGGACTGAGGCCTAAGCTTTCATCGCTGTCTGACTGACCACATGCAAATGCAAATTTTGCCCATGAACATTCCACTAAGTGACAGGGGCAAACTTCCCACATATCAATGAGTGCAGTCCGATGCAAGTTTAATCTCAATGATAAGGGGTCTCCCTTTTATAGCCGAGTCCGAACGGCGTGCCGCAGTGCGACACCTCATTGGAGAGATTTTTTACATGGCATAGAACCTCACAAATGTTGCCAGCATTGGGAGGGAAAAAAACACAGCTGAAAATTTTTTTCTGGTGGTCTCGCCAGGATTCGAACCCAGGCGTTCAGCGTCATAGCGGACATGCTAACCTCTGCGCTACGGTGGCCTCCACGCGTATAGCTAGGAGCATGGGATTTTGCACAGATACTTCTTGTTGATGTAGGTCATTGAGCATTGCAAATGGGCTCTTTTGGTTCAGATATTGGGTATGGACCCCATACAAACCGATCCCCCCGTTTGACTTCTTAAGCCCCTAGAAGTCTAAATTTTTATCCGATTTTGCTAAATTTTTTAACAAAACTTGAGTTATGACTTTCAAGATCCATGCCAATTATGATCGAAATCGATCCCTGGATTTTATTTCTTGAGCCCCTAGTAGCGTCAATTTTCATCCGATTTGGCTGAAATTTTTAACAAAGACTTGAGTTATGACTTCCAATATCCGTGATAAGTACTATCCAAATCGGTCTATAAGCAGATATAGCCCCTATATAAAACGATCCCCGGATTTGACTTCTTTAACCCTTATAAACCAAAATCTTCAACTGATTTGCCTAAAATTTGGGCAAAAATCCTATTTTATGACTTAAACATCAGTGCCATATTCTATACGAATCGGACAACATCGTGATATAGGCCCCTCAGTACGGATATCTCGATTGGACTTCTTAAGACCAAAATAATTCAGATACAAACTCAACTAAAATGGATACATTTTAGCGGAATCCATGGTGATGGGTACCCAAGATTCGGCCCGGCCGAACTCAGACGCTTTTACTTGTATTTGGTTGAAACTTTTTTTACTACGTTATCCGAAGTCTTAGTCGAGATAATTTTTTCTAATCCAACTCTTACTCTGGCCAAAATTGCTTGACTCCGACTCCGCCGACTTGGTTATATCTAGTTAAGTAATTTTGGGGGAACGAAAAGGTACATTGAACCATCGTCTAGATGTAGAATAGAAGGTATTTCGAAAATGGAAGGCCATTGTTTATGAATCGATCGGTTTCACTTAATAATTTACCTTCTCTTCTCCTTAGCTTTGCACACTAAATTGCCCTTATAACCCTATTTATATAATAACCCTATTTTTGTCACACATATTCACCACATTGCCACCTATCACAATAATGACAACAATAAATTTGCATCACTTACCTTTGTCGGGAATTATGTTGACGCCAGTATCATCTCTGATATCCTCCAATAACTCTTCATGTGTTTGCATTTCTGCTTATATTTTGCAGGTGTATGCGAGTGTGCATGGGTTTGTATGCGCGATTGTGTTAAAGCGAAAGCATTTCCATAGACATGAACATGAACGAATATGCCAGAGAATGAAAAATATGATGTTATCATCGTCATAACCGCAACAGCATGCAAACATATCGTCACACATATAAGCCGACACACACGCACACACACACACAACATCACCACATTTATTCATTTCACAATTTGTTGCCATTTGTTGTTTTGAAAATGGCAATGCCGTTCATCGCAATAGAAGTACACATGTGTGTAGGGGTAAGAGAGCAGCATTAACAGACATCCGTCAGAGAGAAGCAGAGCATTGTTGAATTCCCCCACCACACATGTTTGGTATGCACACACAAACACACACACACACACACATAGAGCAGTTTGTAGTTTGTGTGGTTATGTGGGTATTAGCAAGAGATATCAAGTCATTGTTGCAGCATTTGGATATAAAAGATTAATGCATTGTTTTTGGTTGTAGTCGACAGTTGTTGAATTTGTATACGTTGTTGTTTTCATCAGCAGAGGAGTTGGAGAATTGTTCATTTGAGTGAATTGTTTTGTTTGTAACATCATATGAAAGTAGATAAGCAGAAAATTTGGTAAATTAGTAATTTGATAAAGACATTGAATGAGATGCACATTTGAAGTTAGAATATTAGGAGTAGAAGCCAGTAAGGAGGGGCAAAAGTCGGGAGGTGCCGAATAAATAATACCATAGAACTACCCTATAAGTACAATGTGAGTGCTATATCCAATTCTAAACCAATTTTGATGGACTTCGGCGGATGTTTTCAGATGGGTTATTAAACAATCTGTATCAAATTTAGTGCAAATATGTTTAAACTGTCAGAACTACGTTTGACAAATGACAACATTATTGCAAATTATCCAAAGTTTGACGAACATACATATGTATGGGAGCTATTTGAACCATAAACGACTCGGATGTCAAAAAACCTAACAAAGGTCACCCTCAAATTTTAGTGAAATCGGGTTATAAATGCGCCTTTTATGGGGCCAAAATCGGGCCATAGGTCTATATGGCAGCTATATCCAATTCTGGACCGATTTGAGCCAAGTTGTAGAAAAAATTTCGGCGAAATTGGATAATATTTGGTTGCCCAAAAAGTAATTGCGGATTTTTTAAAAGAAAATAAATACATTTTTAATAAAACTTAGAAAGAACTTTAATCAAATATACTTTTTTTAAACTTTTTTTCTAAAGCAAGCTAAAAGTAACAGCAGGCATAACTGAAAGAAGAAAGAATGCAATTACAAAGTCACAAGCTGTGAAAAAATTTGTCAATGCCGACTATATGAAAAATCCGCAATTACTTTTTGGGCAACCCAATAAAAGCGCCTTTTTTTGGGCTCAAAACCTTAAATCGAGAGATCGGTCTATATAACTGCTATATGCAAATCTTGATCGATCTAGGCAAAATTGCATAAATATGTCAAGGGGCTTAACTTAACTCACTGTTCCAAATTTCGGCGACATCGGGCAATAAATTCGCTTTTTCTGGGCCTAAGACCATTAATCGAGAGATCGGTCTATATGGCAGCTATATCCAAATTTGAAACGATCTGTGACATATTGCAGAAGGATGTTGAGGGGCCTAACCTTACTTACTGTCCCAAATTTCAACAAAATTGGATAATAAATGTGGCTTTTGTAGGCCTAAGACCCTAAATCGGAGGATCGGTCTATATGGGGGCTATATCGAGAAATAGTCCGATTTAGCCCATCTTCGAACTTAACCTTATGAACAAAAACAAGTAAAAGTGTGCTAAGTTCGGCCGGGCCGAATCTTATATACCCTCCACGCATTTGTCGAGTTCTTTTCCCGGCATCTCTTCTTAGGCAAAAAAGGATATAAGAAAAGTGTTGCTCTGCTATTAAAACGATATCAAGATATGGTCCGGTTCGGACCACAATTAAATTATATGTTGGAGACCTGTGTAAAATTTCAGCAAATTCGTATAAGAATTGCGCCCATTGGGGCTCACGAAGTAAAATATAAAGATTGATTTATATGGGAGCTGTATCGTGCTATACACCGATTCAAACCATAATAAACACGTATGTTGATGGTCAATAGAGAATCCGTTGGATAAAATTTCAGGCAAATCGGATAATAATTGCGACCTCTAGAGGCTCAAGAAGTCAAGACCCAAGATCGGTATATACGCCAGCTATATCAGGTTATGGACCGATTTGAACCATACTTAGCACAGTTATTGGGTATCATAACAAAACACGTCGTGCCAAAATTCATTCAAATCGGATAAGAATTGCGCCCTCTAGAGGCTCAAGAAGTCAAGACCCAAGATCGCTATATACGCCATCTATATCAGGTTATGGACCGATTTGAACCATACTTAGCACAGTTGTTGGATATCATAAGAAAACACGTCGTGCAAAATTTCATTCCAATCAGATAAGAATTGCGCACTCTAGAGGCTCAGGAAGTCAAGACCCAAGATCGGTTTATATGGCAGCTATATCAAAACATGAGCCGATTTGAACCATACATAATACAGTTGTTGGATATTGTAACAAAACACGTCGTGCCAAAATTCATTCAAATCGGATAAGAATTGCGCACTCTAGAGGCTCAAGAAGTCAAGACCCAAGATCGGTATATACGCCAGCTATATCAGGTTATGGACCGATTTGAACCATACTTGGCACAGTTGTTGGATATCATAAGAAAACATGTCGTGCAAAATTTCATTCCAATCAGATAAGAATTGCGCACTATAGAGGCTCAAGAAGTCAAGACCCAAGATCGGTTTATATGGCAGCTATATCAAAACATGGACCGATATGGTCCATTTACAATACCAACCGACCTATACTAATAAGAAGTATTTGTGCAACATCTCAAGCGACTAGCTTTACTCCTTCGGAAGTGAGCGTGCTTTTGGACAGACAGACGGACGGACGGTCGGGCGGACGGACGGACGGGCACGACGATCAAGAATATATATACTTTATTGGCGCTCAGACGTATATTTCGAGTAGTTACAAACAGAATGACGAAATTATTGTAGTATACCCCCCATCCTATGGTGGAGGGTATAAAAAAGAATCTGCAAAGTTTCAGCTCAATATCTCTAGCGTAGCGTGATTTCAACAGACAGACAGACGGACGGACAGACGGATTAACAGGCGGACGGACAGACGGACGGTCAGGCGGACGGACAGACGGACGAACAGACGGACGGACAGACAGACAGACGCACAGACGGACGGACGGACAGACAGACGGACGGACAGACAGACGCACAGACGGACGGACAGACAGACGGACGGACGAGACGGACAGACGGACGGACAGACGGACGGACAGATGGACGGACGGACGGATGGACAGACGGACGGACGGACAGAGGGACACACAAACAATAAATGCGCCTTTTATGGCCCTAAGGCCTTAAATCGAGAGATCGGTCTATATGGCAGTTATATCCAAATCAGAACCGATCTATGCCAGAAAGATGTTGAGAGGCCAAACCATACTCACTGTCCTAAATTTCAACAAAATTGGATAATAAATGTGGCTTTTGTAGGCCTAAGACCCTAAATCGGCGGATCGGTCTATATGGGGGCTATATCGAGAAATAGTCCGATTTAGCCCATCTTCGAACTTAACTTGCTTATGAACAAAAAAAAAGAATCTGTGCAAAATTTCAGCTCAATATCTCTATTTTTAAAGACTGTAGCGTGATTTCAACAGAAAGACAAACGGACGGACAAATGGACGGTCAGACGGACGGTCAAACGGACGGTCAGACGGACGATCAGACGGAAAGACGGACGGACGGACAGACGGATGGACAGACGGATGGACAGACGGACGGACGGACAGAGGGACACACAGACAATAAATGCTCCTTTTATGGACCTAAGACCTTAAATCGAAAAATCGGTCTATATGGCAGCTATATCCAAATCTGGACCGATCTGTGCCATATCGCAGAAAGATGTCGAGGGGCCTAACTTAACTCACTGTCCCAAATTTTAGCAAAATTGGATAATAAATGTAGTTTTTATGGACCCAAGACCTTAAATCATGAGATCGGTCTATATGGGGGCTATATCGAGAAATAGTCCGATATAGCCAATCTTCGAACTTAACCTGCTAATGGACAAAAAAAGGAATCTGTTGAAAATTTCAGCTCAATTTCTCTATTTTTAAAGGCTGTAGCGTGTTTTCAACAGACAGACGGACAGATGGATGGACTGACGGGCGGGCAGACAGACGGATGGACAGACGGGCGGACAGACGTATGGACAGACGTACGGACGGATATGGCTAAATCCTCTTAGATTTTTACGCTAATCAAGAATAAATATGCCTTATGGAGTCGGAAACGGATCTTTCGATGTGTTGCAAACGGAATGATAAAATGAATACATCCCCATCCTTCGGCGGTGGGTATAAAAAGCCTTTTACTACATCTTTTACCTCCTGTGAAGGCAACAGTATTCTAACAATTAAATTTCAAATACCCTTTGTATTTTTTTGAACCATTATCTTCTGGATAATCTCTCCCTAGCCTATCTCTGTATTATGACACCTTTTTTTCTGCACAAAATAAAGTCCCCCATAAATATTTGCATGGTGAAGTTATTTACATTGTAAACTTATTCAAATGGTCAACAGTAACATAAAATATTTATGCCACAATCCACAATGCACTTAAGGCAATTTTGACTTGGTAATTTCGGTTTCTATCTGTAAAGCCCCCATAGCATCATAAATACATATGTATTTTCAACAAATATGTATGTTGAATGAAACGATTCGATAACATATTGCTCTTGCCATTCATGCATCCACTTTAGGAATGTAAAATGTATGATAATAATAAATATGTTGAATAAAATATGATTATCTTGGGAATTGACTCTGGCAATGGAATGAACACAAATCCAATTATCCTTTTCGGCCGCATTACAATTGAGGGGCCATGCATGTAAAATACTGCAAGTTGTAACTCCTTTCGGTGTGAGGCACCCAACTCATGTTCATTGCTAGAGAAGTATGGCAAGCATGGTATTTTCTGGGGAATCGAAGTTTTTAGAATTGATAATTTTAATTTAAATGTACTTTGATGGTATTTTAAATATGTTATGAATGAGCAAACAACATAAATCATAAGAGACCGACCCTTAGTTTATACTTGTGCATGGAAAATGCAATTGCAGATCATATATGTAGGAAAAATTTTATATTAACTAAAAACAAGTAAGAGAAGGCATTACGTTCGGCCGGGTCGATCTTTGGATACCCACCACCTCGGGTATATGTGTAACTCCCATTTCGTCACAATGCGGTGAAAATTGGATAACTTAAGCACCTAATTTTGGCATGGACATTGAGTAGTCTAATATATGTCACTATACAATTTTGTAGAACAAAATATTGGTCTTTTTGGACATAGGACATGGACATGGACAGATATATCCAATTATAAACCGGATATATAAATCGGGTAATAAATAAAGATTTCATGGGCTTCAGTCCCCTTATCGGCAGATCGGTCTATATGGCAGCTATATCCAAATATAGTCCGATCTGAACCATATTAAGGTCGGGTGTCATGAGGCTAAAAATAATTCTCTGTTGAAAATTTTAGCGAAATCGGTAAAAAAATAAAGCTTTTATGGGCTTTAGACCCTTTATCTGGTGATCGGTCTATATAACAGCTATATCTTAATATAGTCCGATCTGAACCATATTTACGTCGGATATCGGGAGGTTTAAAATAACCCACTGTTGCAAATTTCAGCGAAATCAGGTAATAAATAAAGCTTTTATGGCCTTCAGACCCTTAATCGGGAGATCGGTCTATATGGCAGCTATATCTAAATATAGTCCGATCTGAACCATATTTAGGTCCTATATTAGGAGGCGTAAAACTACTCAATGTTCCAAATTTTAGCAAAATCGGTTAAAAAATAAAGCTTTTATGGGCTTCGGACCCTTTATCTGGTGATCGGTCTATATAACAGCTATATCTAAATATAGTCCGATCTGAACCATATTTACGTCGGATATCGGGAGGTTTAAAATAACCCACTGTTGCAAATTTCAGCGAAATCAGGTAATAAATAAAGCTTTTATGGCCTTCAGACCCTTTATCGGGAGATCGGTCTATATGGTAGCTATATCTAAATATAGTCTGATCTGAACCATATTTAGGTCAGTTCTCGGGAAGCCTTAAACTACCCACAGAAGATCGGTTTACATGGGAGCTATATCAGGTTATGAACCGATTTGGACCATACTTGGCACAGTTGTTGAAAGTCAAAACAAAACACTTTATACAAAATTTCAGACAAACCAGATAATAATTAAGCCCTCTAGAGCCTCACAAAGTCAAGATCCGAAATCGTTTTATATGGGACCTATATCGGATTATGAATCAATTTCTACCATTCTTGGAGCACTTGTTAGATTTTAAAACAAAATCTTTCATGCAAAATTTCAGCCAAATCGGATAATAAATAAGCCCTCTAACGGTTCAAGAAGCCCAGATCAGAAATCGGTCTATAAAGGAGCTATATCAGGTAATGAAATGATTTGAAACGTACTTAGCACAGCTTTTAATGGTCAAACCAAAACACTTGATGACACTTGATTTCAAACAAATCGGATGATAATTGCGCCCTCTAGAGGCTCAAGAATTCAAGATCCGAGGTTGGTTCATATGGGAGCTATGTCAGGAAATGAACCGATTTGAACCAAACTTGGCACAACTGTTGATGGACGAACCAAAACATTTCATGCCAAATAGCAGCAAATTAGATAAGCCTCTAGAGGTTTAAAAAAATCAAGAACCAGGTTTGGTTCATATGACACCTAAAAGCCCATTTCTCATCTCAAACAATTCACACTAATAGGAAGTATTCGTGAAAAATTTCAAGCGCCTAGCTTTATTGCTTCGAAACTAAGGTTGCTTTTGACAGGCGGACAGTCGGGCGGACTGACGGACGGGCATGGCTAAATCGACTTAGAATGTCACGACGTCCAAAAAAATATATCCTATTCCTCCGGGTCTCAGATCAATATTTCAATGTATTACAAATGGAATGACGAAATTGGTAAACATCCCATCCTATGATGGAGGCTATAAAAAGACATTAAGTTCAGCCGAATCGAACTTTGAATACCCACCACTATGGAAATATATATGAACCACCTTTCGTCATAAAACGATGAAAAATTCATAATTTATGAACCCATAGCCGCTATAACTGAATGAACTCCGATTTCCACCAAATTCAGGATGGCTGTGTAGGATTCTAACACAAGTAAAAGCGTGCTAAGTTCCGCGCGGGCCGAATCTTATATACCCTCCACCATGGATCGCATTTGTCGAGTTCTTTTCCCGGCATCTATTCTTAGGCGAAACAGGATATAAGAAAAGATTTGCTCTGCCATTAGAGCGATATCAAGACATGGTTCGGTTTGGACCACAATTAAATTTTATGTTGGAGACCCGTGTAAAATGTCAACCAATTCGAATAAGAATTGCGCCCTTTGGGGGCTCAAGAAGTAAAAAGTAAAATAAAGAGATCGATTTATATGGGAGCTATATCGGGCTATAGACCGATTCAGACCATAATAAACACGTATGTTGATGGTCATGAGAGAATCCGTCGGACAAAATTTCAGGCAAATCGAATTAAAATTGCTCTCTCTAGAGGCTCAAGAAGTCAAGATCCCAGATCGGTTTATATGACAGTTATATCTGGTTATGAACCGATTTGAAACTTATTTTACACAGTTGTTGAAAGTAAGAATAAAATACGTCATGTAAAATTTCAGCCAAATCGGATAATAATTGCGCCCTCTAGAGGCTCAAGAAGTCAAGACCCAAGATACAGATCTCGTATCTTGAGTTCTTGAGCCGCTAGATGGCGTTTTTCTTATCCGATTTGGCTGAAATTTTGCATGAAGTGTTTTGTTTGAACTTTCAACAACTATGTTAAGTGTGACTTAAATTGATTTGTAACCGGATATAGCTCCCAAATAAACGAATTTCGGATCTAGATTTTTTCAGCCGCTAGAGGGCGCAATTGTTATCCGATTTGGCTGAAATTCTGCACAAGGGCTTCTTCATTGACCTTTAACATTCGCGTTAAATGTGGTCTTAATCGGTATATAACCTGATATAGCTCCCACATAATCCAATCTCCCGATTATAGTTTTTTAGCCTCCAGAGGACGCAATTGTTATCCGATTTGGCTGAAATTCTGCACAAGGGCTTCTATTATGACCTTTAACATAAGTGTTTAATGTGGTCTTAATCGGTATGTAACGTGATATAGCTCCCATATAATCCCATCTCCTATACTTATCTCTTATACGTATCTCTTATACTCTCTTATACTTTTTTTGCCTCTAGAGGGCGCAATTATTATCTGATGTAGCTAAAATCGTACACCGAATCCAATGTGGTAGCATAGGAATTCTGTAAAATGAGTTGGCCATTCTGTTTCGGAAAATAAATGTTGAATTGTTTTACGAAGTAAAACTTAATGGGTGCCAAGTATGGCTCCAATAGGTTCATAACTTGGCATAGCTCCTTCTTGAGCCGCTAAAGGGCCCAATGGCTCAGCAATTCCTATCCATTATCCAATATCTCAGCAATTCCTATCCATTATCCTTTGTTTGCCTATAAAGTGACATCGGCCAAAGAACTTGACATATTCTTTTCATGGTGGAGGGTATATAAGATTCAGCCCTGCTGAATTTAGCCCTCTTTCACTTGTTAACCTTCTGTTTAAATTCATATTTTGTTATCTTCAAAAGCCAATCGTGTTTTTATTTCATAAATAGAAACAATTCTGGGAATTTTTGTAAATAAAGCCCATATCACAGATTTCATTGCTTTGTTTGTAGTCAAATCCATTCAAGTCAAGGATTTTGAAAAGTAATAAAATGTGTCTTCTTTTTTCTTCTTTTTTTTTCTGTTGTACAATCATTGCTCTCTTCACATTTTTTTCTTTGATCTCATGATATGATGATTTTGTATGGGAATATTGACATGTGTTAAGATACAAAAAAATCTTTACATTGAAATCCACCTTTTTCCAGGTGGAACATGGGGTGGGAGCAACTTCAAGTTATTTATGAATTTTAAATTGAATTTCATTTGTGGCATATCTCAGAAGAAAGGATTTTCATTATTTGATATTGGATAAAAAAAGGGTTATGGAAATTTTATGCTCTCGATACAATTTATAATTGAATTTTGTCTTTTTCGAGCTGCTTGAAGATATTTGGTCTGGCAAAAGCAATTTTGGAGTTCATATATGGCAAAATGAGGATATGGTATAGCAAGAAGGACCATGACAGAAAAAAAATCTTTTCGCAGAATTTCCTTAATAAAATTATGATCCACCGAATTGCAGCGTTTTTCTCTTTGCCAACATTTCAGCGGTAGAGTCATTTAAATTTCTATTTACAAAACTCCTCTTTGATATGGTTATTTAAGTATGTATACGAGGGCTGCTATATAAGTTTCTGCCCTAGGCATTACAAAGTGTTGACAGTTGCAATCTAACTACTCCAGTGGATCGTCATGTGATACACAGTGAGATAGAGGCATCCTTGGTCATTGATACCAACAGCATATAATCTATACTAGCCGAACCGAGCCCGCTCTGCTGCGCCTTCTTTAACTCTTATATATCTTTTAAGGGTGAGGACACTTCACCCTGAATGCCGATTTCGAATTTGGGGCATAATACCCTATGACGCCTTCGAATCCTGTCGAGAACATCGGACAAAGCGGGGTTTATCCCTTCTTAATGTTGGCGACATTTGCGAGGTACAATGCCATGCATGGTCTATTAAAAAAATTTCCCCAAAAATGTGTCCCACTACGGGACGCCGTTCGGATTCGGCTATAAAAAAAGGTTCCATTGATGTGTGAGAATTTTCCCCTTCTCGGTTCCTGGTGGTAATGTTCTTCCTTAGGGTAATTAATGTTCTCACATGGGGGGAGGTATGACACCTCAGACATTTCGACTCAAATATGGTTATCAAATTCGCTCTTTATTCCCAACGGAAATGAAGTTCAGTTTAGGGGTGCTTAAGGGCGTACCCCAAAACACTTGGCTCCAAAATTGGATATCAAATTCGTTTTCTACTGTGCGCTTGGACCCAAATTTTAATACCACATTCGTTTTCTGGTCACCAATACCTTTCATTTGAGGGAGGATTGTCCGTCCCCAACCTTTTTTTATACCCACCACCGACGGATGGGGGTATATTCATTTTGTCATTCCGTTTGCAACACATCGAAATATCCATTTCCGACCCTATAAAGTATATATATTCTTGATCAGCGTAAAAATCTAAGACGATCTAGCCATGTCCGTCCGTCTGTCCGTCTGTCTGTTGAAATCACGCTACAGTCTTTAAAAATAGAGATATTGAGCTGAAATTTTGCACAGGTTCTTTTTTTGTCCATAAGCAGGTTAAGTTCGAAGATGGGCAATATCGGACTATATCTTGATATAGCCCCCATATAGACCGATCCGCCGATTTAGGGTCTTAGGCCCATAAAAGCCACATTTATTATCCGATTTTGCTGAAATTTGGGACAGTGAGTTGTGTTAGGCCCTTCGACATCCTTCGTCAATTTGGCTCAGATCGGTCCAGATTTGCATATAGCTGCCATATAGATCGATCCTCCAATTTAGGGTCTAAGGCCCATAAAAGCCACATTTATTATCCGATTTTGTTGAAATTTGAGACAGTGAGTTGTGTTAGGCCCTTCGACATCCTTTGTCAATTTGGCTCAGATCGGTTCAGATTTGGATATAGCTGCCATATAGACCGATCCTCCGATTTAGGGTCTAAGGCCCATAAAAGCCACATTTATGGTCCGATTTCGCTTAAATTTGGGACAGTGAGTTGTCTTAGGCCCCTTGACATGTTTCTTTAATTTGGTCCAGATCGGTTCAGATTTGGATATAGCTGCCATATAGACCGATCCTCCGATTTAGGGTCTAAGGCCCACAAAAGCCACATTTATTGTCCGATTTCGCTGAAATTTGGGACAGTGAGTTGTCTTAGGCCCTTTGACATCCTTCGTTAATTTGGCTCAGATCGGTCCAGATTTGGATATAGCTGCCATATAGATCGATCCTCCGATTTATGGTGTAAGGCCCATAATAGCCACATTCATTATCCGATTTTGCTGAAATTTGGGACAGTGAGATGTGTTAGGCCCTTTGGCATATTTCTTCAATTTGGTCCAGATCGGTTCAAATTTGGATATAGCTACCATATAGACCGATTTCTTAATTTATGGTTTTGGGCCCATAATATGCTCATTTATTGCCCGATGTCCCCGAAATTTGGAACAGTGAGTTAAGTTAAGCCCCTTGACATACTTCTACAATATCGCACAGATCGGTCCAGATTTGGATATAGCTGCCATATAGACCGATATCTAGGTTTTAGGTTTTGGGGCCATAAAAGACGCATTTATTGTCCGATGTCGCTGAAATTTGAGACAGTGAGTTTGGTTAGGCTCTTCGACGTCCTTCTTCAATTTTGCCCTGATCGGTCCAGATTTGAATATAGCTGCCATATAGACCGATCTCTGGATTTAAGGTTTAGGGCCCATAAAAGAGGCATTTATTGTCCGATTTCGCCGAAATTTGGGACAGTGCTTAGTGTTAGGCTCCTCGACATGTTTATGCAACTCGGCCCAAATCGGTCCAGATTTGGATATAGCTGCCATGTAGACCGATATCTCGATTTAAAGTCTTTGCCCCATAAAAGGCGCATTTATAATCCGATTTCACTGAAATTTGACACAGTGACTTATCTTCGGCTTTTCGACATGCGTGTCGTATATAGTTCAGATCGGTATGAGGTATATGAGTATAACGTATGAAATTTTCACCGAATTTTGATGAAAGGTGGTTTACATATATACCCGAGGTGGTGGGTATCCAAAGTTCGGCCCGGCCGAACTTAACGCCTTTTTACTTGTTATGAAATTCATACTCTACTTTTAAATACCTTTCATTTGATACCCTTATTGTGCCCATCGGACCACTTTCGGATATGGGTGGCGTTCTTGGGGTTAGGGGGAGAGTCCGCCTCCAACCGATGTCTAAAAATTATATAGCCTATGTTTCCCTCCAGAAAAACCTTCACAATCTATGAAAATTTTAAGAAAATCGGTTCAGCCATATCGTCATAATGGATCAAATGGCGTTTTTGAGAGTTGGCGTGACCCCCTACACTCCGATCTGATTTTGTATGCCAGATTCGAAATCTACTCCCGAATGCCTTTCATTTGAGCCCCATATTGAAATGAACGTTCAATATGTCTGTTTGGGGGAGTTTTGGGGTTGGGGCGACCGGATGGGTTTTTAGATTCAAATTTAAATACCATATTCGTATTCTACTCTCCAATAACTTTCATTTGATACCTATATGGTACCGATTAGTCAACTTTTGATTTTGGGTTGTGTTTTTGGAATAAGGGGGAGGGTCCGTCCCCCTTCCGATACCGAAAAATTATACAGCCTATGTTTCCTTCCAGACCAACCTACACAATATGCGAACATTTCGAGAAAATCGGTACTGCCGTTTTTCAGTCAATACGCAACAAACCAACCGCGTCCCATATTTCTGTGATTGGCTCATGTGCCCATTTTGTTCGTTTTTGTGGAGGTGGGATGACCCCCTATACTTCGACATGAATTTGTATGCCAGATTCGTTATCTACTCCCGCATACTTTTCATTTGATACCCATATTGTCTTTATCGGTCCACTTTAGATTTTGGGTGGTGTTTTTGGGGTAATGGGGGAGGGTCCGCCCCCTTCCGTTATCAATAGATTATAAAGCCTATTCCTAATTCCTGACCATATTCGTAATCTACTCCCGAATACCTTTAATTTGAGTCCCATATTGTCATGATCGTTAAATAAACCTATTTTAAGGGGTTTTTGGGCTGGGGCGGACTCCCACGTACTTGGACCCAACCTTTATTATAAAATTCGTACTCTACTCTTAAATACCTTTCATTTGAATCCCAGTTTGTCCCGATCGGTCCACTTTTATTTTTGGGTAGTACTTTTGGGGTAAGGGGGAGGGTCCGCTCCCCTCCCGATATCAAAAAATTATATAGCCTATGTTTCCTGTGTGAATGAAAAAACAAGTAAAAACGCGTTAAGTTCGGCCGGCCCGAACTTTGGATACCCACCACCTCGGGTATATATGTAAACCACCTTTCATCAAAAATCGGTGAAAATTTCATACCTTATACTCATATACCTCATACCGATCTGAATAATATACGACACGGATGTTGAAAAGCCGAACATAAGTCACTGTGTCAAATTTCAGTGAAATCGGATTATAAATGCGCCTTTTATGGGGCCAAGACTTTAAATCGAGATATCGGTCTACATGGCAGCTATATCCAAATCTGGACCGATTTGGGCCAAGTTGCATAAACATGTCGAAGAGCCTAACACTAAGCACTGTCCCAAATTTCGGAGAAATCGGACAATACATGCCTCTTTTATGGGCCCTAAACCTTAAATCCAGAGATCGGTCTATATGACAGCTATATTCAAATCTGGACCGATCTGGGCAAAATTGAAGAAGGACGTCGAAGAGCCTAACCAAACTCACTGTCTCAAATTTCAGCGACATCGGACAATAAATGCGTCTTTTATGGCCCCAAAACCTAAAACCTAGATATCGGTCTATATGGCAGCTATATCCAAATCTGGACCGATCTGTGCGATATTGCAGAAGTATGTCAAGGGGCTTAACTTAACTCACTGTTCCAAATTTCAGGGACATCGGGCAATAAATGAGCATTTTATGGGCCCAAAACCATAAATCAAGAAATCGGTCTATATGGCAGCTATATCCAAATTTGAACCGATCTGGACCAAATTGAAGAAATATGTCAAAGGGCCTAACACATCTCACTGTCCCAAATTTAAGCAAAATCGGATAATGAATGTGTCTATTAAGGACCTTACACCATAAATCGGAGGATCGATCTATATGGCAGCTATATCCAAATCTCGTCCGATCTGAGCCAAATTAACGAAGGATGTCGACGGACCTTACACAATTCACTGCCCCGAATTTCATCAAAATCGGATAATAAATGTGGCTTTTGTGGGCCTAAGACCCTAAACCGGAGGATCGGTCTATATGGCAGCTATATCCAAATCTGAACCGATCTGGACCAAATTAAAGAAACATGTCAAAGGGCCTAAGACAACTCACTGTCCTAAATTTCAGCGAAATGTGGCTTTTATGGGCCTTAGACCCTAAATCGGAGGATCGGTCTATATGGGGGCTATATCAAGATATAGTCCGATATAGCCCATCTTCGAACTTAACCTGCTTATGGACAAAGAAAGAATCTGTGCAAAATTTCAGCTCAATATCTCTATTTTTAAAGACTGTAGCGTGATTTCAACAGACAGACGGATAGACGGACAGACGGACGGACATGGCTAGATCGTCTTAGATTTTTACGCTGATCAAGAATATATATACTTTATAGGGTCGGAAATGGATATTTCGATGTGTAGCAAACGGAATGACAAAATGAATATACCCCCATCCTTCGGTGGTGGGTATAAAAACAAGATATTTGGTTCAGCCGTTTTTATATCCACCACCGAAGAATGGGGGTATATTCATTTTGTCATTCCGTTTGCAACACATCGAAATATCCATTTCCAACCCTAAAAAGTGTATATATTCTTGACCAGCGTAAAAATATAAGACGATCTAGACATGGCCGTCCGTCTGTCTGTTGAAATCATGCTACAGTCTTTAAAACAGGAGATATTGAGCTGAAACTTAGTACAGATTCTTTTTTTGTCCATAAAAATAATGACTTCGAAGATGGTCTTTATCGGACTGTATCTTGATATAGCCCCCATATAGACCGATTCTCCGATTTAGGGTCGTAGGCCCATCAGAGACAAATGTTTGATCCGATTTTGCTAAAATATGGGACAGTTTTGTTAGGCCTTTCGACATTCGATATTCTTATTCACTTTGGCCAAGATCGGTCCAGATTTGGATATAGCTGCCCTATAGACCGATCTCTCGATTTAAGGTCTTGCGCCCAAAAAAGGCGCATTTATTGTCCAATTTCGCCGAAATTTATGACAGTGAGTAAAGTTAAGCCCATTGACATACTTCTGCAATATGGCACAGATCGGTTCAGATTTGGATATAGCTGCCATATTGACCGATCTTTTGATTTAAGGTTTTGGGTCCATAAAAGGCACATTTATTGTCCGATGTCGCCAAAATTTGGGACAATGAGTTGTTTTGGGCTTTTTGACATTATTCTTCAATTTGGCCCAGATCAGTCCAGATTTCAATATAGCTGCCATATAGGCCGATCTCTCGATTTAGGGTTTTGAGCCGATTAAAGGCGCATTTATTGTCCGATGTCGCCGAAATTTGGGACTGTGAGATATGTTAGGCCCTTCGACAACCCTCCTCAATTTGGCACAGATCGGTTCAGATTTGGATATAGCTGCCATATAGACCGATCTCTCGATTTAAGGTCTTGCGCCCAAAAAAGGCGCATTTATTGTCCCACATCGCCGAAATTTGCGATAGTAAGTTGCGTTAGGCCCTTCGACAACTTTCTGCATTTTGACCTAGATCGGTCCAGATTGGGATATAGCTGTCATATAGACCGATCTCTCGATTTAGGGTTTTGAGCCCGTTAAAGGCGCATTTATTGTCCGATGTCGCCGAAATTAGGGACAGGGAGTTGTATTAGAACCTTCGACATCCTTCTTCAATTTGGTCCAGATCGGTTCAGATTTGTATATAGCTGCCATATAGACCGATCTCTCGATTTAGGTTTTTGAGCCCATTAAAGGCGCATTTATTGTCCGATGTCGCCGAAATAAGGGACAGGGAGTTGTGTTCGAACCTTCAACATCCATCTTCAATTTGGTCCAGATCGGTTCAGATTTGTATATAGCTGCCATATAGACCGATCTTTCGAATTCAGGTATTGAACCCGTAAAAGATGCATTTATTTTCCGATTTCGTCGAAATTTGGAACAGTGAGTAGTGTAAGGCGAATCGATATCCTCCTTCAATGTGGCTCAGATTGGTGTAGATTTGGATATATCTGCTGCCGATCTATCTATTTAAGGTCTTGGACCCATGAAAGCCGCATTTATTGGCCGATTTCGCCGAAATTTGGGAGAGTGAGTTGTGTGAAGTTACTCAATAACGTTCTTCAATTTGGTCCAGATCGGTCCAGATTTGCACTTAACTGCCATATAGACCGATCTCTCGATTTGTGGTCTTGGACCCATATAAGGCGCACTTATTGTCCGATTTCGACGAAATTTTGCACAGTGGGTTGTGTTAGGCCAATCGATATCATTGATTTCAATTGTTGAAAGGTGGTTTACATATATACCCGAGGTGGTGGATATCCCAAGTTCGACCCGGCCGAATTTGATGCCTATTTACTTGGTTTTGTCTGTGTCTTGGTCCGCCTGTTGATCTCTCTAACTGCCAATCAACCCACCCCTCTGTTTGTCAATCTATCTGTCCTTCAATCTTTCTATTCGTTTATCCATCTGTCCGCCCTTCTAACTGCCCGTCTTTCCATCAGTGTTTCCTTCCGTCATTTATATGGTTTGTGTGACTTTGGTCCGTCTGCTAATCATACCTCCCTCAATTTATCAATCCTTTCTGTTTATCTGTTTTTTATATCATCCACCTTGGCATGGGGGTTTACAAATTTCGTCGTTTCGTTTAAAACACATCGAAATATAGATCTGAGACCCAACAAAGCCTTTTGTCGATTAAGCCATTTTCGTCCTTCCGTCTATCGAAAGCACGCAAACTTTGGAAAGAATAAAGCTAGGCGCTTTAAATTTTGCACAAATACTTCCCATTGGGATTGTTGGTCCATGCTATGATATAGCTGCCAAGTAAAACGATCTAGGATCTTGATTTTTGGAGCCTTGAGAGGGAGTCATTCTTATCCAAATTGGCTGAAATTTTATAGGAGGTGTTTTGTTTTGAGGTCCAACAACTATGCCAAGTAGGGTCTAAATCGACTCATAACCTGATATATTGGGTTGCCCAAAAAGTAATTGCGGATTTTTCATATAATCGGCGTTGACAATTTTTTCACAGCTTGTGACTCTGTAATTGCATTCTTTCTTCTGTCAGTTATCAGCTGTTACTTTTAGCTTGCTTTAGAAAAAAAGTGTAAAAAAAGTATATTTGCCATATAACATATAAAAAGTATTTGCTGCCATATAACCCATTATCGGATCTTGAATTCTACAGTCTCTCGGAGGCTCAATTATTATCTGATTTGGTTGAAAATTTGTTTTGTTTCGACTATGGTCTAAGCCAGCTCATAACCTGATATAGTTTCAATATAAACCGATCTCCAAATTGTACTTCTAGAGCCTCCTGAGGGCTCAATTTGTACAACGACTTTCCTATGACCTTTTACATACGAGCCAAAAATGGTCTGAATCGGTTCATATACTGATACAGCTCCCCTATAAACTAAACTCACGATTTTACTCCTTGAGCCCATATATGGCACAATTCCTATACAGTTTGGCTGAAATTTTGCACCATGACTTCTACATCTCCAACATCTAAACGATGTATGGTCCATAAGCCAATGAAACTCCAATAGCATGGCAGTTTTTGCCCATTATGCCTTGTATGCCAATGAAGAGGTGCCGGGCAAAGAACTTGAGAAATGCGATCCAAGTTGGAGGGTTTATAAGATTCGGCCCCGGCCGATTTAAGCATGCTTTTACTTGTTATGCGTTATGATGAAAGTTTGCATTGCATAGCAACCCTGGCATATGTAGTTCTGTTACTTACCCAAATGATGTGCGATATGATCATGTTCTGGTAGTTCATGCGGCAAGAGGCCAGTGCCATCATGATGATAGCCTATATTGTCGATATTATGTAAATACATATCATCCGCATCCACCAAATCGCCATGATGGCCATGCTGTAAATGGCCATGCATGTCATCGACATCCATATCGTCATCATTATCCACATCCACATCGATGTGGCGGCCATCCGGTGATGAATGTGTTCCACGTTTGGGACGCCGCCTTTGTTCGGTTGACACCCCAGCGGATATGGCATTAGACGACAAGTGTGTAGAGGTGACCATGGTGGCCACAGTGGCTGACAATGAGGTGCTGTTGGTTAATTTTGTGAATGCATTCACGGTGGGTTGAAGGGTCGTGAATTGTACTTCAGATAATGGCAAAATTAATTCACTACTGCTGGCCGTTGAGAACGCTGAAACGGTAGACTTTATTGAGGCTGATGTGTATGTCGATGAGGATGTGGTATATGGAGATTTTTCGGCAGCACTAACACTAGCACTAGCACTACTGAATATAACATAACAATTAAGGCAAATTGCAACAATTAGCCATGACATTTCCGGTATATTACATTTCCGTTTCATTTTTCTGCTGTGTGTTAGTGGTGTTGGTGATGGTGGCGATGTGAGTCCAGCAAGCAACTGTTCATTTTGCAATTTTCTATGGGCACGGGTTCTAATGCTGCGCTGACTCTTGCTATAAAGCCTGTTGCCGGCTTTTTCTGCTTTCAGTTGTGTTGATGCCTCATGTCGGCTGCAAAGGCGGGTAATGGAGGTGCAGATGCTGGCATTACTATTGGTTGTCCTTTTAGGTTGTAATTCACTTTCACTCTCACTTTCGTACATGACATTTATCTTCATTTGCTCTTCAACACATAAAACACTTTTCGTTGCAAGGTTGACAGTTTTTTTTTGAAACCAGCTTGGCGTTGGCCTGCAAAGTGGCCTGTCAAATTGTTAGTTGGGTTTTGCCATTTATGTTTCTGGGATTTTAATTTAAATTTTGCTATTTAAATCGAATCCTTTTTGATTTTTTTATCCAAATGCCATTTTAAGGTTTTTTTTATAGTTATTTGTAATTTGCTGAATTAAGCGTTTGCTGGTGGTTTTTCACGTTTCCTGTGAAGATATAGAAATTAAATTTGTTGTAAATATGTGATTGCCATTATTTTATCTCATTTAAAGCTACAAACTTTTTTGTTTTTGTTTTTTTTTACATTTTTTATTCTACAGTTAATAGCCACATTGTTTGTTTAATGTATTCTCTATAACATAATTAACGATAGAAATTTAATTTGATTCTTTTTTTATATTTTAAGTTTTTACTGTATCCAGAATTTGCTAAATTGCTGAAATGATGAAATAATGTTTTTGCTCAACAAAAAATTATCAAATTAAAATTAAATAAACTACGTAATATAAAGTGAAATTTTTCGATTTCGAGAAAATTCGAGATTCGAGAAAATAAATTTAAAAACAAATAAAAGTGGATACCCACCACCTCAGGTATATATGTAAACCACCTTTCATCAAAATCCGGTGAAAATTGCATACCTTATTGCATGCCCTTGTTTGGGGCCAAGACTTCAGATCGACATATCGGGGTTTATATGTCAGCTTTATCCAAATCTGGACCGATCTGTGCCATATTGTTCAAATTTCGGCACCATCGGACAATAAATGCACCCTTTATGGGCCCAAAACATTAAATCGAGAGATCGGTCTATATGGCAGCTATATCCAAATCTAAACCGATCTTCTTCGAATTGAAGAAGTATGTCGCAGGGCCTAACACAACTCACTGTTCTAAATTTCGGCGACATCGGACAATAAATGCGCCTTTTATGGGTCAAACATCTAAAATGGAGAGATCGGTCTATATGGCAGCTATATTAAAATCTAACCCGATCTCGGCCATATTGCAGAATAACATCGAGGGGCCTAACACAACTCATTGTCCCAAATTGCGGCAAAATCGGACAATAAATGCGACTTTTATGGCCCCACACCTTTAAATCGAGGGATCGGTCTATATGGCAGCTATATCCAAATACAAGCAGATCTTCTTCAAATTGAAAAAGGATGTCGAAGTGCCTAACACAACTCACTGTCTCAAATTTCTGCACAATAGGACAATAAATGTGGCTATATGGGCCTAAGACCCTAAATCGGAGGAACGGCCTATATGGCAGCTATATCCAAATCTGGACCGATCTTCGTCAAGTTGAATAAGTATGTCGAAGGGCCTAAAATAACTCACTGTCTCAAATTTCAGCACAATCGGACAATAAATGCGCCTTTTATGGGCTTAACACCTAAAATCGAGAGATCGGTCTATATTGCAGCTATATCCATATCTGGACCGATCTTAGCTAAATTAAGGAAGAATATCGAAGGGCCTAACACAACTCACTGTCTCAAATTTCAGCAAAATCGGACAATGAATGCGCCTTTTATGGGCGCAAGACCTTAAATCGAGAGATCGGTCTATATGTCAGCTATATTCAAATCTGGACCGATCTCGGCCAACTTGAAGATGGATGTGAAAGGGCCTAACGCAGCATACTATCTCTAATTTCGGCGACATCGGATAATAAGTGCGCCTTTTATGGGCCAAAAACCTTAAATCGAGGGATCGGTCTATATGGCAGCTCTATTCAAATCTGAACTGATCTGCACCAAATATGAGAAGGTTGTTGAAGGGCCTAACAAAACTCACTGTCCCAAATTTCAGCGAAATCGGATAATAAATGTGGCTTTTATGGGCCCAAGACCCTAAATCGGCGGATCGGTCTATATGGGGGCTATATCAAGGTATAGTCCGATATAGCTCATCTTCGAACTTAACCTGCCGACAGGGATAACATCGGACTAAAACTGGTAAAAGTAAAAAAAAGTTAGGTTAGATTATGTTGTAAAGAGGGTGCGGATATTAATCCGCCCCACACCAATATGGACATGCACCTAAGCCGGTAATTGTGTGTGCGCTCTTACTATTAATAGGTAAAAATGCATTAATTTCGGTCGTGCCGAACTTTTGATTTTTTTTACCCTCCACCATAGGATGGGAGTATACAAATTTTGTCATCCTGTGTGTAACTACTCGAAATAATCGTCTGAGACCCCATTAAGTACATATATTCTTGATCGTCGTGACATTTTATGTCGATCTAGCCATGTTCGTCCGTCCGTCCGTCTGTCTGTCGAATGCTAGCTAACTTTCGAAGGAGAAAAGCTAGCCGCTTGAAATTTTGCGCAAATACTTCTTCTTAGTGTAGGTCGGTTGGGATTGTAAATGGGTCAAATCGGTCAATGTTTTGATATAGCTGCCATATAAACCGACCATGGGAATTGACTTCTTGAGCCTGTAGAGGACGCAAATCTTATCCGATTGGAATGAAATTTTGCACATGTTTTGTTATGGTATCGTGCCAAGTATGGTTCAAATCGGTCCATAACCTGATATAGCTGCCATATAAAACCATCTTGGGTCTTGACTTCTGGAGCCTCTAGAGGTCGCAATTCTTAACCGATTGGAATGAAATTTTGTACGATGTGCTTAGCTATGACTTTCAACAACTGTGCTAAGTATGGTTCAGATAACCTGCTATAGAACCGATCTTAGATCTTGACTTCTTGAGCCACTAAAGGGCACAATTCATATCCGATTTAAATGAAATTTTGCACAAAGTTACGATAAAATAACTGTGCCAAGTATGGTTGATATCGGTTTATAACCTGATATAGCTGTCATATAAACCGATCTGGGGATTTGGCTTCTTGAGCTTCTAGAGGGCGAAATACCTATCCGATTTGGCTGAAATTTTGCATGACATATTTTATTATGACTTTCAACAACTGTGCCAAATAAGATTCAAATCGGTTCATAACCTGATATAGGTGCCATATAAACCGATCAGGGATCTTGACTTCTTGAGCCTCTAGATTTGCCTGAAATTTTGTACGACGGGTCCTCTCATGACCATTAACACATGTATTTATTATGGTCTGAATCGGTCTATAGCCTGATACAGCTCCCATATAAATCTCTATTTTACTTCTTGAGCTCCTAAAGGGCACAATTCTTATTTGAATAGGCTGACATTTTGCACAGGTCTCCAACATATAATTTAATTGTGGTCCAAACCGGACCATATCTTGATTTCGCTATAATAGCATAGCAAATCTTTTCTTATATCCTTTTTTGCCTAAGAAAAAATGCCGCGAAAATAACTCGACAAATGCGATCTATGGTGGAGGGTATATAAGATTCGGCCCGGACGAACTTAGCACGCTTTTTCTTGTTCTTCCTGCGGAATAGACGATTCTCCTCTCTCCTTTTCTCCCGATATCTCTCCTTCATTTTTCTCCCGATATCTCTCCTTCATAGGGCGTTGCTCTATATGCCGCAATCTTGGCTTCAGTAGCATCTCGACACTCTTGGTCGTACCATGGGTTTCTTGGAGGAGGCTTCCGGTACCCAAGTACGAATTTCGCGGCATTTTTCATGGAGTGGACAAAAGTTTGCCACTGCGCCATTATATCATCGGAACAAAGAGTGCTTTCATGAAGCAGTTGTGTCAGTCGAGTGGACTATGCCGCTGCCATCTGTTGTGTCTGCAGCTTTTCACTGTCCAGCTTCCGTGGAGTGACAGATCGTACTGTCCTCGCCATGTTCAAACGCGTATGAACCTTTACTGCAACAAGGTAATGATCCGAATTTATATTCGCTCCACGGATCGATCGTACACGCTGGATGAATGCCTTCTATCTATTCCAATGTGATCGATTTGGTTCCTCGTTTTAGGATCGGGTCACAGCCATGTAGTTTTGTGAATATTTTTATGTTGAATTTTGGTGCTGCTATCTGCCAACACATTACCAGACGTTATCTCGTGGAGGCTAAACTTTCCGACTGTTATACCAAAGATGTCTTCCTTACTCATCTTCGCATTAAAATCTCCTGGAACGATTTTAATATCATGGGCGGGGCAGCGGTCATATTCTCTCTCTAGGCGCTCATAGAAAATATCCTTGGTCAGCTCGTCTTTGTCTTCCATCGGGGCATGGGCACAAATAAGGCTGATATTGAAGAATTTGGATTTTATGCGGATTGTGGCTAGCCTCTCATTTATCGGAGTAAAGCTGGAGACAAGGTGTTTCGATCTCCGACTAACCACAAATCCCCAGCCAAATTCATGCCTCGTATTATGGTAGCTTTAGTATAGATCGTCACCGTTTGGTGTTGTAGTGACGACACTCTCAGTCCATCGCATTTCCTGTAAGGCTGTAATATCTGCCATGTACTTCTCTAATACATCCACCAGCGCGTATACTACACCTTCTCTATAAAGAGTGCCGATATTCCAGGTGCAGAATCGCAAATCAAGGTCCTTTTTTCATTTGCGTGGGTCGTCAACGTTGGGGGTTTCGATTTTACCATTTCTTTGTTTCTCATAGTTTTCCGGTGGCGGGTTACAGGCCCAGCGCCCCAACCGCATGGGTTTTGTGGGATTGCACATGTATCCCTCATTGTGGCGAGCCGCTTGCTCCGATATCCAACGCTTGCCTCCAGCCTCCGCCCCTAACCTGGGACCAGACGCTGATGTTGGCCATTGGTTATTTTAAGGCGCCAATAACTCCCCTTGTCATCTCGAGTATCATTGGCACTCAGTATTTGATTAAGAGCCAGTGCCACCTGATTCCTCACTGATACTCTCCTCTCGAAAATCGCTGACTGCCTGCGGCCGCATTTGCAGCTACTCCGCATAAAAATGGAGCTTTCCACTATCCGCAAGCTGTAAACGCGTTCCAGCCTGTGTGGTGCTCATACTTATCCCGTGTCGGCCGTACCGCTAACACTGTTTCTAAATGAAATGTTCATGGGCATATTTACATTTGCAATTTAGTGAGAGATAAATTTTAAAATAAAGTTTCATGAATGGGATATTGCCATGGAGGAGAACAGCAATATCCCGTTTTTGCAAATTTCGCAAAAGTTACTGTTGAGTAGATAATTTTGAAACACAACTCCATTCAGTGTTTGGAAGTATTTTATAAAAGTCATATAAAAGTGTTCCACTGTCATTTTCAAAGGATGGACTGATTACGCAAATCCTTGTTGTGTCTGTCTCATATAAAAAATTTTCTAGGGCGTTTATGTGTGTGTGTATGTGTGTTTACCCAGATGCAGATGGCAAAGTATAGTTTGCCTCAAGCAAATTGTACTCGAATACATGCTTTGTACAACGTGCATTCACTGAAATCTGCATTAATATCTCTTTTTGCATTCACTCATCTTTTTGGTTTTGTGTCTTGTTATCTGTTTAACTCAGTTCTCATACAATGTTGTATTTCTAAACGAACAGTTCAGTTCTTCAAATACTCTATGACTTTAAGTCTGTCTTCAAAGCAGAAATTCGTAGTTTGATGCAGATCGTTGGGGTTTGTAAATGGGTCATATCGGATCAGATTTGTATAAAGTTGCCGCATAAAGCGTTCGCCTTGAATTATTAAGCCTCCAGAAGCCGAAACGTTTATCCGATTGAGGTGAAAATTTGCACATAGTGTTCTGTTTTGACTTTTGAGCAACTATCGTGCCAAGTATGAGTCAAAACGGTAGGTAACCTGATATAGCTTCCAAATAAACCGATGCACCCATTTGATATCTGGAGACCCTAGAGTTCAATATTGCACATTGCACATAGTGTTTTTAAGATTTTCAACGTCCATGGTAAGTATTGTCGAAATCCATCTATAGCCTTATATAGATCCCTATCTCCCGATTAGTCTTCTACCCTCACTAGAAACTTAAATTTTTTTCTGATTTGGCAGCACGTTTCTAATTTGTTTTAAATAACATTTTGTAAGTTCAAAACTTAAATACATTTATCTAATTTAGTTTAGCCCATGCACTAAGTGTCCTCCAAAACTCAAAAATTTTACAATTACGTGTTTTTTACTCATAATCATGGGTTTACCAAAGTTCAACAACAAGTGGACGCAAACAACAACACCACATTCAAAAATAAACCATTTTGGCTGCATTAAATTTTAACTGCAATTTAATGCAAATTAACAGTTGTAGAGAATAATTGAAATTAATGAAAAACTTTCACTAAATTAACATGAAATTTGGCCGAAGAGGTCGCTGGAGGATGGAGATTTGTGAGATTACAAGCCTAAATGTATGCTTCAATAACATTTTCCCACCTCTCTGACACCTACAAAAACACACACACACACACACAACACGCCAAAAGCAAATTTACCTTCATAATGCACACAAACCAGCGTATATTCGTACATACATTCATGCATATATTCATGCATATAGAGTGAACATTAGCACAACACGCCAATTCACACATGCTCAAACACATGTACGCACGCATACTACTCATATATCATAAAATTGCCTAATGCATTTCATGAAAAGAGTACAAGAGCAAGTACGATGCATCGTACTTGCACCCTTGCTCAGCCACATACAAAACGCACATGCTGGTGCAACAGAGATGGGAAAGAGTATGAAGAGGGTACGATTTCGAAATTATATGCAAACAAAATAACGACAAACTTAGTAACCGATTAACAAATTTCTAACAATATGCCTTATTTATTAGGCCTATGAATACTTCATTAAGAAATTGGGGCAATTTTCTCACCTATGAAGGAGTGCTTTCCGACTCAAGTTTAAGATCAATGAAAAAGAATCTCCTTCTTTAGTCGAATCGGATTGGCAGTCAATTTTTATATGGTATAGTACCTCACGAATATCTCTAGCATTTGGGGGGTAGGGTTAGGTTTGGTAAGTGTGGCAGTTGTTTGACAGACTCACATAGACAATGTTAAGCCCATTATGATACCACAGTAGCGAAAGACCAAGGCCTCTGGCGGGAATCGAACCCACGTCCCCGCTCAGGCAATTCGAGCACGTATTCAACTCGGCTACCGGGGCGGATAACCACCGCTAAAAAAATTTTCTCATCTTCTCGCCAGGATTCGAGCTCAGACGCTCAGCGTCATAGGTGAACATGCTGCTCACCTCTGCTCTATAGAGTCTTCATATTTGTTTAAATTTTTTACATTTTTTTTCATACATATGCATGTTATCTTTGAAACTGTACCAAAAGTTCCTCAAAACCACCATCTCTGACTTAACACGCACTACAGAGGGCAGACATGCACCGCAAGCATATTGGCCTTGGTTTGTTTAGCTACATGCAGTCACTGTAATAATAAATTTAATTGCATTTGCTGTGGTAAATTTCGGTTAGGGGAATGTGAAACAGTAGCAGAGAACTGAGTGCTGAAAAGTGAAAGAGAAATCGAAAAGAACCCAGTTTTAACAGTACCTACCTAACACAAGCAAGCTTTCACACACAAATATACAAAGAGAAAGCTGTGTAGGGAATACAAGTGTATTGGGATAAAACGAAATATTGAATGGGGGGTTATAAGATACTTAGCCTGCATCATGTATTTGATATCAAAGAAAGATTTAAATAATATTAATTTTTATACCCACCACCATGGGAAGGGGGTATAGTAATCTAGTCATTCCTTTTGTAACAGCTCGAAATATTCGTCCAAGACCCCATAAAGTATATATACAGACATGGTCCGTCCATCCGCCTGTCAAAATCACGTTCTAGCCGCTTGAAATTTTGCATAGATACTTAATATTGATGTGGCAGGCTATCGGGCTCCTCGTCTGTCCAAAATTTTCACAGCGTGCCTAGGACTTGCATCTACTCCGAAAGCCTGTCAGGAGGCAAGGGTGGTGCTTATACCCAAGCCCGGCAAGGCAAGTTATGCGACACCAAAGGCCTACAGACCCATAAGCCTTATTGTATTGTGGACACCATGATAAAGAGTATGACATCAAGCGCACTGCCCAAATACAAACACAGAATACTGAAATATGCCTCTTCACGAGGAAGACGAAGGTGGGCCAATTTAACGCACCACGTTTCCTCAATAAGACGATTTCGATTTCTGACAAGGTCAAATACTTAGGTGTGATCTTGGACAGGAAACTGAATTGGAAGTGTCACATTCAAGAGGGTACTGAGAAGGCTCACAGATGTTGGGCGCTATGTAGACGGGCCATAGGCTCGAAATGGGGCCTGAATCCTAGGATATTCCACTGGCGCTACAGGAGCGTTATTAGACCAATACTTACTTACGCCTCAGTAGATTGGTGGACTGCTATGGAGAAAAGTGCAACATAAGGACCATACAACAGATTCAGAGAACATGTTGTCTTGGCATAGGCGGAACGATGAGGACTATTAGAGCACTGGAGACTATTCTAGATATCCGACCTATTGACATACAGATTAAGTGTGATGTATGAAACTTCAGGCGATGGGAGAATGGATTGAGGATGGGTGCAGCTCATACCATCGCGGTATAATCGAGGCCTCGATAAGAAACCTGGAAGTAAGGGAAGAGTTTTCTGATCGGATACCTGAGATGAACCTTGAAGTCGAGTGCGAGGCACTGCTGCCAGTGACACAGTCTTGGATTGACGAAACCCTAGTATTGATATCTGGAAGATCATGTTACACGGATGGATCAAAGCTGGAGGACAGAGTGGGCCTGGGGGTTTACATTGAGAACCCAGGGACTGAGATCTGTTTTAGACTGCCTGACCATAATATGGTCAAGGAATGCGTGAAGTGGTGTGGTGCTGACGCGGGGACGTTCGACTGTGAACATCTTCACCGACAGTAAAATTGGCATAAGGGCAATGACAACCTGGACGGTAAGACCACGAACAGTCTTGCAGTGTAAGAAGGAGATTAACGCCTTCTCTGAGGATGGCAAAATCCGCATCGTTTGGGTGCCAGGCCATAACGGAGTGAGGGGAATGACAAGGCAGACGATTTGTCGGTGAAGGCCAGAGGACTGCCGTCAATAAACTTGGTTAACCCAAAGCCTTTCGGGTCGACGCAGTCCGAGTTAAGGGAGTGGGCGATGAGTGCGCATGAAACATTGTGGAACAGCGAAACGGTCGTTAGGACAACGAAAATCCTATGGGGGGATCCACATCGTGAGAGGACGAGGCTATTACCGAAGGGAAGTAAGAAGGAGGTCAGTATAGCTGTTGGTATCATAACGGGACACTCGTAGTCCTTGCTCACTTATGTAAAATCGGTGCGGCAAGTAATAGCATGTGTAGGGCATGCGGGCAAGATGATGAGACGTTGGAGCATTTCCTTTGTCATTGCCCGGCTTTCGCGTACAGCAGTTACAGGTACTTAGGTGGAGACACAATATCAGACATGAACCAACTTAGGGGAGTGGTATTGAAAGCAATTTAAGATTTTGTAAGTAGCACGGAATTCCTAACCTAAAATTTTCTTTTTAGAGGTTATTTTATAGTTTTTAAAGCGCACAGCAAGCCGATTACTGGCTTAGGTATATGTCCATAGTGGAACGGGCCGGATTAATATCTGCACCCTCTTTTCAACCTAAGCGGAAATCATGCACATAATGTTTTGTTAATGGGTTGCCTAAAAAGTAATTGCGGATTTTTTAAAAGAAAGTAAATGCATTTTTAATAAAACTTAGAATGAACTTTAATCAAATATACTTTTTTTACACTTTTTTTCTAAAGCAAGCTAAAAGTAACAGCTGATAACTGACAGAAGAAAGAATGCAATTACAGATTCACAAGCTGTGAAAAAATTTGTCAACGCCGACTATATGAAAAATCCGCAATTACTTTTTGGGCAACCCATAATATCCTGATTAATCGTCTTGAGCATTCAAAACGCGTAATTTTAATCCGATTTAGCAGAAACTTGCAAGAATGAGTTGTATTAGACCCTTAACATCCGCATTAAATACGGTCCAGATCTGACCTTATTTGGATATAGCTGCCATATGGATTCAACTGCCGATTATGGTCATTACCCCATAAAAGACGCATTTATTATTCGACTTCTTTGTAAACTACTAATATAGGTTTTAAATTTTGGGTCCAAGTACCAAGTAGTCTATGCCAAAAACAAACTGCCCCAAATATTTGACGATGAAGCCAATATGGGACTCAAATGAAAAGTATTCGAGTATAATAATAAAATGTAAGAGCGTGCTAAGTTCGGCCGGACCGAATCTTCTATACCCTCCACCATGGATCGCATTTGTCGAGTTCTATGTGCGGTATCTCTTTTTAGGCAAACAAATAATATTGAATAAGAATATGCTATTGTGCAATATTTCAGTTCATTCCGATAAGAATTGCGTCTTTTAGGGACTCAAGAAGCAAAATCGGAAGATAGGTTTATATGGGAGCTGTATTGATCGATTCAGATCATATTAGAGACACGTATGTTGAAGGTTATGAGAGATGCCGCTTTACAAAATTCCTTCCAAATCGGATGAGAATTTCGCTCTCTATATACTCAAGAAGTCAATATCCTACATCGGTTTATATGGCAGCAGTTAGTGGAAGTGATACCAAAACACTACATGCAAAATTTTCATTCAAATCCGACGAGAATTGCGCCACTCATATGCTTAAGAAGTCAACCCCCAGGATCGGTTCATATGGCAGCTATATTAAAAAATATACCGATTTGAACCATACTTAGCGCAGTTGTTGGAAGTGATACCAAAATCAATCAGTCAAATCGGACAAGAATTGCGCACTCTAGAGGCTCAAGAATTCAATAGAATCGGTTTATATAGCAGCTATACCAAAACATGGACCGATTTGGCCCATTCACAATCCCAATCGACCTACACTAATAGGAAGTATTTGTGCAAAATTTCAAGCGGCTAGCATAACTTCTTCGGAAGTTAGCGTGCTTTCGACAGACAGACGGTCGGACGGACAGACAGACGGACGGAAGACGGACGGGCGGAAGACGGACGGACGGGGCTAGATCGACTTAAAATGACATGACGATCAAAAATATATATACTTTATGGGGACTCAGACGCATATTTCGAGGTGTTACAAACAGTATGACGAAATTATTATGTTGCCCAAAAAGTAATTGCGGATTTTTTAAAAGATAATAAAACTTAATCAATAAATGAACTTTAATCAAATATACTTTTTTTACACTTTTTTTCTAAAGCAAGCTAAAAGTAACAGCTGATAACTGACAGAAGAAAGAATGCAATTACAGAGTCACAAGCTGTGAAAAAATTTGTCAACGCCGACTATATGAAAAATTCGCAATTAATTTTTGGGCAACCATAGTATACCCCCATCTTATGGTGGAGGGTATAATAAACCAGGCAAGCATGGGACTTCTTTGGGATCAATTACTCAAATCGGTGGATCGTTTCCTTAGTGTTAATGTTCGGTTTATCGGATCGGCCCTAGTTATTTAACGACCTATCTGAATCGCTTTTGAAATAGGCAGTTGAAGAACTGAACTGAACTCTATATACCAAATTTCATTCATATAGGATATAAATTCAAGCATTGGGTATTTAAGATTCTACCCGACCTACATTTTTAGTAATTTTTTGGTTCGTTTCGAAAAACTGTGCACACAATTTTCATACCCAATATCACACAGACAACGGTTTGTTATTGTGTTTGAATAATGATTTAAAATTCCCCAAATTTTCTACCGCATAAAATCCCCAGTTGCAAACTCCCGTGAGACTTGAGAGGTATTCTTTCTCTGTATTCAATATTCTCTACCAAAGCAAATCTGTGAAAAATGCTGGCAAAGAGGGCTTGCATTTGATATACATATGGTTATTTGTATTTGTGTTGTATAGTTTTCAGTTGCTAAGTATGAGTTGTACGAGTATGCCCTCTATGTGTAGTATGACTACTGGGTATATTTGCACCTGCTGGCAAGTGTGAGGAAAGCAGGAGAGTTGAGAAGCTAAGAGTGTAAAGAAGCCAATGAGTAGTAATGGCATGATTTTAGGGCAAATTTAATTAATATTAAAGTTATGTTTTTGTAAAAGGTATTACATTATTGCCTTAGTGTGTGTGTGTGTGTGTGTGTGTGTGTGTGTGAATGTGTCTAAGGGTTGTTAAACTTATCATAGAAGGGTTTCATTTCTACTCTGATGCATGTTTACCTCGAGTGGTATTGTAGTACAAGGTTAACAACAACAACAAGTATGGGGTTTACATTCTGCCTTAAGGTGTCAATCTTAATGAAATTATGGAAAATGCTCACCCACAAAATTAGATTTCAATATTTCATGACAAGTGATTCATCTATGAACTATGATTAGGTATAATTTATGCCTGAAAGGCAGTTGTAACACATTATACGAATGTTAAGTCCTTAAACAGGGGTTACCGACTATAATTTGATGATTAACTTATGTCAGAGGTTTGCCATAAACATGGGAAATTTGAGTAATTCCAAAGAAGGAAAGTGAAGACATTGATATAGGTATGTTGGGAAGGATAAGTGGAAAAATGGGAAGTTTTTCATGAAAATAGATTTAGAAGAAAAAGGTGACTTTAAAAATACAGGATTTAAGGAATGCAGAAAGGTTATGAAAGTTAACACCATTTTGATATAAAGGGTGATTTTTTTGAGGTTAGGATTTTCATGCATTAGTATTTGACAGATCACGTGGGATTTCAGACATGGTGTCAAAGAGAAAGATGCTCAGTATGCTTTGACATTTCATCATGAATAGACTTACTAACGAGCAACGCTTGCAAATCATTGAATTTTATTACCAAAATCAGTGTTCGGTTCGAAATGTGTTCAAATTTTGACAAATTTTGTTCAGCGATGAGGCTCATTTCTGGTTGAATGGCTACGTAAATAAGCAAAATTGCCGCATTTGGAGTGAAGAGCAACCAGAAGCCGTTCAAGAACTGTCCATGCATCCCGAAAAATGCACTGTTTGGTGTGGTTTGTACGCTGGTGGAATCATTGGACCGTATTTTTTCAAAGATGCTGTTGGACGCAACGTTACGGTGAATGAACACATTTCGAACCGAACACTGATTTTGGTAATAAAATTCAATGATTTGCAAGCGTTGCTCGTTAGTAAGTCTATTCATGATGAAATGTCAAAGCATACTGAGCATCTTTCTCTTTGACACCATGTCTGAAATCCCACGTGATCTGTCAAATACTAATGCATGAAAATCCTAACCTCAAAAAAATCACCCTTTACTATAAAAATAAGGTACCAAGTCGGGCAGGGTTATAACAGGACTATTTTGGGTTGTAGCAGAAATCTTTGTAAAAATTATGAACACAAATCGGACAAAAATTGTATACTCTAGGGCTAAATAAATACCGTTTGGTGCTCTTTTTATATGAGAGTTCTACAAGTTTTTTTCCCAATTCATATTTGGTATGGATGTTGAAAATCATAACAGAAGTGTGAACCAAATTTTCTTCAAATCGGAGTAGCATGGCGCACATTAAGTGTTCTAGAAGTGACGTGCTCAAATTCTCCATAAAAGTTCATTTAAATCGACTGAAAATCCATTTTAGAAGGATACGATGTATTGAAAGAATTTCATGCAACTACTGCTCAATATGACCAACCATATGCTATGAAACGGGTGGATAAATTGTGGGTCCCATAACATGAAGATAAGGGAGAAAGTGCCACAGGGCACGCCACATGGTATCATTTTATCATCACTCCCAAATAAACGATTATAGAAGCTGGCTGAGGTCGGATTTGAACCCGTGTGGTAAGAATACGAAATAGCTACGCAGAAAGGGCCTTGCAGACGGCATACAACTAGGCTTGACCTGGAGGTCTGAACTTTAACCCACAGAAGGTTAAAATCTGCCTGTTCAGGAGGATAACAAAGGTGAGCCACCACGTTTTCTCCACAGAATGATTTCGGATTCGAACCTGGGCACGCGGAGCAACAGCGGGAGCCGTTGCCGTTATGTAGCGTCATCAATACAACTTCCAACAGATGCACAAAATCATGGGTACTACCGAAGAAGTGTAACTGTCACAGAAAAAAATCTGTCATTACACAAAAACACATGCATTGGGAAAAGTACAGCTAATAGACAGGGTTGTCGAGCGTGGTTAATGTGGTAATTGTATCATAGATGCGTTTACGCAATTAAACGATTCAAATACAACATACCAAGGCACGACCCTTGAAGCCATCACACCTAATATGGTTGAAAAGTCTTCTAACCAAAGTCGAAACGCGTCCCATAGTGGTTGGTGTGTGTTGCTATCTTTGGCTTTCCATTTCCAATCTCCGATCTCCCATCCCATCTCGAAATGGGGCCTGAATCCGAAGATAGTCCACTGGCTCCACAGGAACGTAATTAGACCAAACTTACTTACGCCTCAGTAGTTTGGTAGACTATGATGGAAAAAATTGGAACATAAGCATAACACACTAGGTATAGGAGAGGAGATGAGGATCACACCAACTAGGGGACTGGAGACTACTGTAGACATCAGACATCAGACGTATAGAAATTACCCATATTAAGTGTGCGGCAAACATTGGAGCTATAAGACTTAATGGGAGAGTGTAAAGAGCTTAAGAGAAGGTAATACTATCGCAGAATAATCGAGGCCACGATAGGAAACCTGGAAGCAATCAAAGAGGATCTTTGCCTGAAATAAGCTAAACCAGTTCAGATGTTTATGTGAATTCTTAATCCAAAGAAATTGCATGAACATTCCATCCGTTGCCCCCATCCAACATAGATCCATTTGTGTATTCAGAAGTTCTTGGTAAAAATGGTTTATTCCATGCCCAGAGATCCTTTTCTGAGAAGACGACGTTGACCTGACATGACCTGATGTCTGTGACTTCAGCGCAACATGAGATGACATTCCGAAAGGATAGCCAGTTTTGCATCGACAATATCGCCAGAGTCTTCCGAATCGCGAAGGCCTACACTGGAAAGGCGCTACACCAGTCCAGAGACCTAAATTACTCCCTAATCCCACGGCATACCATAAAGACTCCCGTCCCTTTGCTCCTTCCCCTTCTTTCACTATAATTTAGTTCCATCCGTGTATACATAATGTGCTGGAAAAGGGGCTATCCCCTGACCAGATACCTGAGACGACACTTGAGACCGAGTGCGAGGCACTGCTGGTAGATACTACTACACGGATGGATCGAAGCAAGAGGGTAGAGTTGGGCCTGGGGGTCTACATTGAGAACCCAGGGACTGAGTTTTAAAACCGATTGTCTGACCATAATACAGTCCTGCAGGCAGAGAACTGGGCTATTAAGGAATGCGTGAGGTGGTACGGTGTTGACGGTAGGACGGCGAGTGTGAATATCTTTGCGGACACTAAACTGGCCATTAGGGCAATAACAACAAAGGCGGTAATGTCACCATCAATCTTGGAGTGTAAGCAGGAGATTAACGACTTCTCTGAGGATTGCACGTTCCCATTGTTTCGGTGCGGACCATGGCGGAGTAGGTTAGGTCAAGCCGTCTTGACATAGACGAGGCGATGAGGACCACGCCAACTTGAGGCCTGGAGACTACTCTAAACATCAGACCCATATAAATTATCAATATTAAGTGTGAGACAACCACTGGGGGGCTATGATACTTAATGGCAGAGTGGATATGGGAGAGGAGCAGGTCACGCCATCGAGGCTACGATAGGAAACCTGGAAGGAATTGAAGAGGTTTCGGAGCGGGTACCTCAATCGGAAATTGAGGTCGAGTGCGAGGAACTGCTGCCAGTGGCACAGTTTTGGATTTAAAGAACTCTAGTATTGACATCTGGTAGATCATGATACATGATTTGATCAAAGCTAGAGGATAGAGTCGGCCTGGGGGTCTACCTTGAGAACTGGGACTGAGATCTAAATCCGGTTGTCTGACCATAATACAGTCCTGTAGGTGGAGATCGGGGCGAGCAGGGAATGAGTGAGGTGGTATGGTGTTGACGCGAGAACGTCGAGTGTTAACATCTTTACGACCAGTAAACTGGCTATCAGGGATATGAGGTAAGATTTCGCTTAAAGCATACGAACTTGAAATGGTGTAGAAGTCCGCACAGACCATAAACTTGGCGCCATTCCTTGAAATTTAGCATCCGATTTTACCGAAATTTGGGACAGAAAGTTGTTCTAGGCCGGAGGCCACCGTAGCGGTTTGCATTTCCCACTTTGACGTCGAACGCGCGGGTTCGTATCCTGGCGAGAACATAAAAAAAAAATCAGCGGTGGTTATCCCCTCCTTATACTGGCGATATTTGTAAGGTACTATGCCATGTAAAAACTCCCAAAAAAGTTGTCGCTCTGGGGCACGCCATTCGGACTCGGTTATTAAAAGTAGGTCCCTTATCATTGAACTAAAACTTGAATCGGACTACACTCATTGATATGTGAGAAGTTTGCCCTTTTCCTTAGTGGAATGTTCATGAGCAAAATTTGCAATTTGCAAGATTCGCAACATGGGTTACGTCGCGAATTTACTGCCCCATCCTTGAGAATACCGTTGCCTGTGTAAGCTAAATGATGTCCATTTTTCACACCAATCGGAGATTTGCGCTCCAGGGAGTGTGGATACTTCCCACGAGTTTTTTAACGGTAACGATACAGTTTGCTGACGCAAAGCGCTTCTTAAAGATTTTCCCTTTATACTCGCAGTTCATCATCTATATGGTCTGATGGTCTGTTCGTTAGGCGATATTAAGGCACCTGTCGCTGCCCAGACTGATGTCACAAAATGGGGATCTTTGTCTATCCTAGTCTTCCCAATCTTAAAAAAGACAGATTTGCTCCGGTAGTGTGCCATGGCTTAAGTTTTAGCCAAACTTGTCACAGGGCCATAATTAATGCCCACCGCAAGAAGAGTTCCTTCCTCCTTCTTCCCACTTTGGAAGACCACGCATTACTCTGCGACCAAACCTTGGTTTTGCTTGCCTTAGATTTCCAACATGGGTTACGTCGTGAATTTACTGCCTCATTCCTTGATGAAGACCGTTGCCTGTTTAAGCTACAGGATGTCCATTTTTCTCATCAGGTCAAGCTTTGTGCCCCAGGGAGTGTGAATATTTTTCACGAGTTTTTTGACGGTAACGATACAGTTTGCTGATACAAAGCGCAGCTTCAAAATATTCCCTCTAAACTCGTAGCCTATGACCTATATGGGGTCCACCCAGATTTCAACACATGTTGGAAAATCCGCTGGTTAACTAGATCCTCCACTTGAGCTCGATGATCTGATGGAATCCTACCGGATGCACTGACTTCATAAGTCACCGCACCTCTTTTGTGCTTCCTTGCCACTTTGGCGAAATAGGGCGGTTCTTTAACTTTTCCAGCGATTATCCTCCCCTTCCTTAATGGATGTGGCGTCCTTTTGGAAGTCACAGTCCTCCATGAAGATTAAGGGCCCTTCGTTCCTTCACCGATTTTGTCTCCCTCCGCAGAACACTATCGGAGTCTGTCTATGACAGTCTATTGCGGGAGGGCTGTCTTGGTCTTCCCAGAGTACTTGAGAGCGGGAAGCTTTTTGTCTTCATTAGCGTTTTAATAGTGTTTTGCCCTTCGGTTGATCTGATTTTCTTTCCAGCTTCCGTAGAAATGCTTGAAATGGCAGTTCAATCCTTCAAGGACGTGGCGTCCTTTTGGAAGTCACAGTCCCCCATGAAGACTCAGGGCCCTTCGTTCCTTTACCGATTTTGTCTCCATCCGCAGAACACTGTCTGGAGTCTGTATTGCGGGAGGGCTGTCTTGGTCTTCCCAAAGTACTTGAGAGCGGGAAGGTTTTTTTCTTCAGCGTTTTAATAGTGTTATGCTCTCCGAGAGATCTGATTCTCTTTCCAGCTTCCGTAGAAATGCTTGGAATGACAGTTCAATCCTTTCCCACATCCTGCATTTTTGCCCGATTGTGCTGCCGGTGCATACTCTTCAGTATTCTTTGTCGTGCCTCGATCTTCTCGATCTCGATCTTCTTGTGAGCTTAGCATAGCACTCAGTCTCTAATCGTATAAAGCCTTCATATAAATCCATCCACATTCCCAAAAAAACCATTTGTAAATAAAAAAATCCTTATCTTCCCACCATTCCTTCTTCTCCGATTGTCATCACTTCTCTAGCATTTCTCAATCATTCATACATCAAAAATTTTTTCACAAATATTTCAGTTTCTTGCAGACATGAGCCTCAAACTACTATGCCAACCACATTCTTAAGTAATCCATTAAATAAATTACATTTCTTGTGTCCACAACCTCATAACACCCCCCACTCCTTTTCCGTCTGTGGCTGACAAAAGGACAAAAAGCGTATAACTATTTTAATGACAATTGATAACCACATGGAGAATGTTTACAAAACAGCCATAAACAAATAAAAAAGGCTACTAAAAATATCCAAATCATCGCCACCACCATCATCATCATCGCCCCCCCTTATAAAGACCATCATCATCACCATCAACTTCGTCATCGTCGCATTGACAAATAAGCGCCTAACCTTCGAAACGTTTTATTTATTGGCTTTTGTGGTTGAAAGCATGACAATAACGTGAATTGGTTAAGCGTGGCAAAGTGTAATTTTGGCCATGCCTTTGGCAACTTAACCGGGACTTCTTCGACAGTGTCTTGCTTCACCACGACACTTACTCATCCTCGTCAAAGGAGTTATAGCCAAAATTCTAACATAGGGCGTAGTTTGGTAGATTTTTCTACAAGGGGGGGGGGGGGGGGGGGGAGGGATTACTACCCAAACGTTCTACAGGGAGCACATTGTTGATAATACGCTTATGATGAACAGTGACTCGCTTGAAGACTCGAACTGAAACATCTACACCCAGAGCATTTTTTTGGCAACACTATGGGAGCCAGGTTTAGAACGAGTTTTGAAGAAGAATGCTGTACTGAAATCTGAGAAAGATTTTTTGGTGGTATATAAGGCAAGCTGGGGTTCCCCTGGGGCACATAACAGAAGTAGGGGAACTGGAAACCGCAAGGGATCTTGTTATGAAGTGCCTGAGTGTAACATTTCTAAATGGAAGTCAAGAATGTTAGAAAAGTAACACCAACCTTCGGATCTGTAGATATTCAGAAAGGAAAGTAGAAGGCCTTTACCAACGCGTAGTTGGAGAGAACACGGCAGTGGGCTAGGAAGCACATCTTGAATTCTTAGGCAGGTTCTAAAGGGTGATTTTTTTGAGGTTAGGATTTTCATGCATTAGTATTTGACAGATCACGTGGGATTTCAGACATGGTGTCAAAGAGAAAGATGCTCAGTATGCTTTGACATTTCATCATGAATAGACTTACTAACGAGCAACGCTTGCAAATCATTGAATTTTATTACCAAAATCAGTGTTCGGTTCGAAATGTGTTCAAATTTTGACAAATTTTGTTCAGCGATGAGGCTCATTTCTGGTTGAATGGCTACGTAAATAAGCAAAATTGCCGCATTTGGAGTGAAGAGCAACCAGAAGCCGTTCAAGAACTGCCCATGCATCCCGAAAAATGCACTGTTTGGTGTGGTTTGTACGCTGGTGGAATCATTGGACCGTATTTTTTCAAAGATGCTGTTGGACGCAACGTTACGGTGAATGAACACATTTCGAACCGAACACTGATTTTGGTAATAAAATTCAATGATTTGCAAGCGTTGCTCGTTAGTAAGTCTATTCATGATGAAATGTCAAAGCATACTGAGCATCTTTTTCTTTGACACCATGTCTGAAATCCCACGTGATCTGTCAAATACTAATGCATGAAAATCCTAACCTCAAAAAAATCACCCTTTAGAAGGAGTTGCGGAGAACGGAAAGAAGTTCCCGTGCGAAACTCTGTAGAGCATAAGAAGGCATTAGTAAGGCATATCGGCTAATCAAATTATTCTCTTGGGATACCAGAAAGCCAAGCTGCCTGTGTAGGAAGACGGGACTTAGACTCAGAGTAGAAGAAAACGATGAAACTGCCGAAGTGATGTACCTGCAAAGAGAAGGTCACAAAATCCCAATAAATACCAACAGGGGCTGCCTTTAAGGAAAACCTCATTGCTAACATTGTCGAGAACGAGAAGATGGTGTGGATAGTTCACACTTGCCAGCCACTTAAATCGACCGACCGACAGACCACCGAACTTGATGGTATCTTCAGGGCTCAACTGCAGAAATGCGTTGGCATTACTCTACCATAGCTAGAACGAATATTCAGAGCAAGTCTGGCTACCGACCGAGAGCATGGTATTGTGTCACGGTGGTTTTCAGCCCCAAGGGGGGAAAATAAATTACAACTCCACAGTTTTGGCTCAAACCTAAAGAAAGATTGATAGACCTGAAGATGGGAAAGGGACTAATGCCATAGAACTTCAGAGGGGCAATTTGAACATGCCTAAGAGAATGAGACATCTCTGCAACTGATGTGTACGTCAATGTGTTCTTCCTGTATACCGAGGTGATATTTAACCATTAACGAAGGGCAAAAGTCGGGCCATGCCGACTGCAAAATACCCTACAATTACCCCAAAAGTACAATGTGGCAGCTACATTCAATTCTGAACCAATTTTGATAAACCTCGGCAAGCAAATATCTTCAAACTGTAATAACTACGGTTGACAAATAACAACATTATGGAAAATTACCCTAAAATCTGACTAACATACGTATGGGAGCTATATCTAATTCTGAAACGATTTCGAGCTAACTTCTCAGATAATGTGGTAGTCGTCATTATGGCAGATTACCCCAAAATCTGACTAACATACGTATGGGAGCTATATCTAATTCTGAAACGATTCCGAGCAAACTTCTCAGATAATGTGGCAGTCGTCAAGGAAAGCGTTGTGGAAAATTTTGGAAAGTTTGGTCAAACAATGCACCTGCAGCGGCTCTTGGGGTGAAAATCTGGCGACATACACATATGACAGCTATACCCAAATCTGGGCCGATTTCTATGAAATTCACCAGCAATATTAGGAATCATAAGAAAATCCTTTCTGCTAATTTTCCACAGAATTGGTTAACAAATTAGCACTTTTTTTTGCAATATTTCTTAAAATCGGACGAACATATATATGGGAGCTATACCTAAATGTGGACCGATTTCGAGCAAACTCCTCAGATATTGCGGCAGTCGTTAAGGAAAGCGTTTTGCAAACTTTTGGCAAGATGGGTCAATAAATGCGCTTGCTGTAACTCTAAAAGCTAAAATCGGCCGATATATATATGAGAGCTATATCTACATCTGAACCGATTTCCATGAAATTCAGCAGCAATGTCGAGAGTCAGGAGAAAATCTTTCCTGCCAAATTTCGAGAGAATCGGTTAACAAAAGACCATTTTATTGCAATATTACTACAAATCGGACGAACATATATATGGGAGCTATATCCACATTTGAACCGATTTTGACCAAACTCTATGTATATTGTGGTAGTTGCCGAGAAAAGCGTTGTGCAATATTTCCTCAAGATTGGTCAATAAATGCGCTTGCAGTGGCTCTAGGGATGAAAATCGGGCGGTATATATATGAGAGCTATATCTAAATCTCAACCGATTTCCATGAAATTCACCAGTAATGTCGAAAGTCCTAAAAAATCCTTTCTGCCACATTTCGAGAGAATGGGTTAACAAATAACCATTTTATTGCATTTTTATTGAAAATCCGACGAACATATATATGGGAGCTATATCCAGATCTGAACCGATTTTTTCCAATTTGAATAGGCTTCGTCTCTAGGCCGAAAAACATGACTGTACCAAATTTCAAGATGATCGGATGAAAATTGTGACCTGTAGTTTGTACACAAATTAACATGGACAGACAGACAGAGAGACGGACATAGCTTAATCGAATCAGAAAGTGATTCTGAATCTATCGGTATACTTATCAATGGGTCTATCTCTTTTTCTTTTGGGTGTTGCAAATAAATTCTCTAAGTGTATTATAACTGTACCACAGTAGTGGTGTAGGGTATAACAACACAAACGAACAGGCAGCCCTGCCTGTACTGCGTACCCTGAAAAGGATTTATAAGGGTGTAATTATTTAAGGATTGTGGGTCTTTAAAAGTAAACCGTGGACGACTGTTGGTTTACCTCAGCCATAGATAAAACCACATTACAAGCCGCATTTATTACCCGATTTCGCTGAAATTTAAAGCATTGAGTTTTATTAAGCTTTCCGTCATACGAACCGAATATGGTCCGGTTTCGGCCAAAATTTTAAACAGTGAGTAATTTAAGGCTTCCCGACATCTGACCCAATATAGACCGGTCTCAAGACCATAAAAGCTTTATTTATTACCCGATTTCGCTGAAATTTGCAACAGTGGGTTACTTTGAGCCTTCCAACATCTAACCTAAATATGGTTGAGATCGGACTATATTTAGATATAGCTGCCATATAGACCGATCTCCCGACGAGTGGGTCTGACGGACATAAAAGCTTTATTTTTTATCCGATTTCGCTGAAATTTAAATCAGAGGGTTATTTTAAGCCTTCCGATATCTGGTCTAAATATGGTTCACATCGGACTATATTTAGATATAGCTGCCATATAGACCGATCTCCCGATAAAGGGTCTGAAAGGCCATAATAGCTTTATTTTCTAACCGATTTCGCTGAAATTTGAAACAGTGGGCTATTTTAAGCCTACCGACATCTGACCTAAATATGTATTAGATCGGTTCATATTTAGATATAGCTTGCAAAATTTCGCTTGGTTCATTAAAGCTCGTCTCAAAAACGCGAACATTGAATTGATTCATATAGCAGGCTTTAAGAAGCCATAAACAAATGATAAAAGATTTTGAATTTTTTTTTTAATTCTTCAAATTTTATTTTTGTAGAAATCTTTATCGACTACTGGCTGACCCGGGCCCGCTCCGTTGCGCCTTCTTTTACTTTATATGGAACAAAAGTTTCCTAGAAATATTTATTTTCGACAAGTAAAGAGCTTTTCGTGAAATACCCCGCTACGAAAATAGTATTGGGTTGCCCAAAAAGTAATTGCGGATTTTTTAAAAGAAAGTAAATGCATTTTTAATAAAACTTAGAATGAACTTTAATCAAATATACTTTTTTTACACTTTTTTTACACTTTTTTTCTAAAGTAATCTAAAAGTAACAGCTGATAACTGACAGAAGAAAGAATCCAATTACAGAGTCACAAGCTGTGAAAAAATTTGTCAACGCCGACTATATGAAAAATCCGCAATTACTTTTTGGGCAACCCAATAATACATATTGGCATGGTCGCAAAATTTTTACCCTTTTCGGAGTGTTTTGGGGAAGGGGTGATTCCCTAAATACATGGTCCTAAATTTGGATATCAATTTCGTATTCTACTCCCACATACCTTTATTTGAGTCCCATTTTGCGATGGTCACAAAAAATTGCTGCTTGTGGGGTATTTTGGGAAAGGGGTTGACCCCCAGAAAATTGGTCCCGAAAGTGGGTATCAATTTTTACTCTACCCCCCAATTGAATTTAAATTTCATTTAAGCTCCACATTGACATGGTCGGTACATTTGACCGATTTAGGGGTGTTTTTGGGGATTGGGGTGGTCCCGCAAACACAAAGCTCGGAAAATATATCAGCAATGTGCTCTAATCTCAAATATCTGTATATCATTTATTTGAACCCCATATTGCCATTGCCCTCAAAATTGGGTATCCAATTCGTTTCCTAATCTCATTTAAACTCCTTATTGCAAAAGTCAGCAAATATGTCCGATTTGGGGTATTGGCCCTAAAAACTATAAATATTTAGATCCACTGTCTAGAAGACCCAAATTGTCTTGGTGAGCAAATACGTCCTATTTGGGAGTTGTTATGGTGGTGGGACGTCCTCTAGACAGTTGGTCTCTAATGTTGATATAAGATACGTGGTCTACTCTCAAATACCTTTAATTTGAGTCCCATATTTCCAAAGTCGGCAAACATGACCGGCTTGCGGGGTGGGCGGCCACTCAGTGAGTTGGCCTTGAAAATATTTATCGGATTCGTGTTCCTTTCTAAAAACCCTCTTATTTGAGCCTCATATTGCAAAAGTCAGCAAATACTTACTATATGGGTGGTGTTGTGGGGGGTGGGGTGGACCCATTGACACTTTTCCCGAATATTGATATCAGATTTGTGCTTTACTCCCAAAGACTTTTATTTGAGCCCCATGAGGCTATGGTCGTAAATATGTCCCCTTTGGGGGAGGTTTTTGGGGAGAGGCGGCCCCCAAACACTTGGTCTCCTGTTTGGGGGGTGTTTTGGGGAAGGGGTGGACCCCCAGAAACGTGGTCGCACATTTGGATTTTAGATTCGTATTCTACTCGCAAATACCTTTCATTTGAGTCACATATTGCCATGGTCGGTAACTATGTCCGATTTAGGGGTTTTGGGGGTTGGGGTGGTCCCCCTAGCACTTGGTTCGACAATTGGATATCAGATACGTTTTCTTATCCTAAATACCTTTCATTTGAGTCCCATATTGTCGTGATTGGTCTAAATATATGTTGGTAGGTATTAGGGTGGGGTGCCCCCCTAGGTACCCCATCCGAAATTTGGATACCAAATTTTAGGTTACTATATGAGAGCAGACAAAATTTCGCTTAAATCACACTACCCATCTCCGAAATCGGGCGTTTCTGAAAATTAGGGTAAGGGGGAGGGTCCGCCCCCCTTCAGATATCAAAAAATGTAGTACCCTATTTACACCACGGGGTCATTATGCACCATCTTTGAGAATTTCAAGAAAATCGGTTCAGCCGTTTCTGAGTCTATAAGGAACACACAAACAAACAAACCTACAAATAAAGAAAAATTGATTTTTATACCCACCACCGAAGGATGGGGGTATATTCATTTTGTCATTCCGTTTGCAACACATCGAAATATCCATTTCCGACCCTATAAAGTATATATATTCTTGATCAGCGTAAAAATCTAGGACGGTCTAGACATGTCCGTCCGTCTGTCCGTCTGTCTGTTGAAATCACGCTACAGTCTTTAAAAATAGAGATATTGAGCTGAAATTTTGCACCGATTCTTTTTTTGTCCATAAGCAGGTTAAGTTCGAAGATGGGCTATATCGATTTATTATCCGATTTCGCAGAAATTTGGGACAGTGAGTTGTCTTAGGCTCTTCGACTTCCTTCGTTAAATTGGCCCAGATCGGTTCAGATTTGGATATAGCTGCCATATAGACCTATCCTCCGGTTAAGGGTCTTAGGCCCACAAAAGCCACATTTATTATCCGATTTTGCTGAAATTTGGAAAAGTCTGTTATGCTAGGACCTTCGACATCGTCCGTTAGTTTGATCCAGATCGGTTCAGATTTGGATATAGCTGCCATGTAGACCGATTTCTTGATTTATGGTTTTGGGCCCATAAAATGCTCATTTATTGTCTGATGTCGCCGAAATTTGGAACAGTGAGTTTAGTTAAGCACCTTGACATACTTCTGCAATATCGCACAGATCGGTCGAGATTTGGATATATCTGCCATATAGACCGATATCTAGGTTTTAGGTGTTGGGATATAAAAGACGCATTTATTGTCCGATGTCGCTGAAATTTGACACAGTGAGTTTGGTTAGGCTCTTCGACGTCCTTCTTCAATTTTGCCCAGATCGGTCCAGATTTGCATATAGCTGCCATATAGACCGATCTCTCGATTTAAGGTTTAGGGCCCATAAAAGAGGCATTTATCGTCCGATTTCGCCAAAATTTGGGACAGTGCTTTGTGTTAGGCTTTTCAACATGTTTATGCAACTTGGCCCAAATCGGTCCAGATTTGGATATAGCTGCCATGTAGACCGATATCTCGATTTAAAGTCTTGGCCCCATAAAAGGCGCATTTATAATCCGATTTCACTGAAATTTGACACAGTGACTTATGTTCGGCTTTTCGACATCGTGTCGTATATAGTTCAGATCGGTATGCGGTATATGAGTATAAGGTATGAAATTCACCGAATTTTGATGAAAGGTGGTTTACATATATACCCGAGGTGGTGGGTATCCAAACCTTACTTGTTATATATAAGATTTATTTTTCTTGAAAAACCTATATTTTTTTAGATGCATTTCTTTACCTCTTGCCCTACGTCACTGTATAACAGCCCTTTCAAATTTATAGGGAAGGGAATGTCGTGGCGGTGAAAGTAGGTTGCCACCAACCATAATAAAAGGCTAAATAAAGTTTATGCGACAGGACGCACACAAACAAACTCACACGCCTTCACACACACACATACACAAATACAAATACAATGAAAAAGCAATGCCAAATAGAGCGGAAGTTAACAGAAAAATCATACTAATAGAGTTGTGGCACGTTATGAAAGGAAATGTAATTTGTCACACAAAGAATATTGGATAATAAAGCAATACTCGGGTAACACTCTGCTCACCTGAACGCAGGCAAGCCAGCAACCAACTAACCCCCCTATACAAGCCACCCACCCAACTATTGGTTTCATCAAAATGTGGAAAATCATATATGAATGGGTATAATAATAATTGGGTGTGTTGTTGGCGTTTCATTGTTTGGCTAACCACGCACACACACACACACACTCTGGCCTAACACGAAAAATCACCGACACCGCACTCCTTCCTCTCTGGACATACGCTAAGCGCCAAAAACTCCATGGTAAGGTGTTAAAACTGACAAAATTATAACAAAAAGGCCTCAATGCTATGCGAGTATGATTAATGAACTAAGAGGTGAAATAAATAATGGCCACTTTCACGCGGTCTACCAACGAAGGTTGCTCTGTGGAGTAGATAGACCACGGTGTAAATTAGATGTTCCACAATTTGTGTGAAAAATTATTTTCGAGTGTGAAGTGAGGGGGGGCGGTAAAGGCGGAGTGGGTTTAATTGAAATGTTTGTTAACCACCATAGAACAAAAGACATGATAGTTATTTGGGTCTTTTGTTTTTTTTTTTTTTTTTTTTTTTGTTTGATTATTGTGTGAGCGCTAAGCCTATTTGTTAAAGTCCCAAATTGCTATTGAATAAATAGAAATTAATCTAAAGATATTTGTATGTCATTTGTCACAAAAATGGGTGGACTTTTGTTGGTTTTAATTAACTTGAATTATTGGGAATGGTTTAATTAACGTTTCTGGGATTGGACTGAAATTTAATTTATATCCCACGGCAAGCAACCTAAATCTGTCATAAGTTGGTCTAATTTGTCATTATTTCTGATAGGAGATAAGGAGTGGTAATAAAAGTCCACTACATGTCTAAAATCTTGCGGACGGACAGTTTTGTGCTATGAAAGTGACCAATGTGCCCATTCTGGTTTTCAATAGTTTAATTGGCGAAGTATAGGCATTAATCGTTAAACATTTCTTCACAGATTAATATATAATTTAAAATAATTTTTTTTTAATTTTTTTTTGGGCTTAAAGAATGCCAGTTATGAACAATTCAGTCAAAGTATCAGAGAAATGTATTAATTTGAAACAAGTAAAAGCGTGCTAACTTCGGCCGGGCCGAATCTTATATACCTTCCACAATGGATCGCATAAAAAAAAGGCTCAGCCAAATCCTACAAAATTGCGCCCTCTAGTGGCTCTAGAAGTCAATATTCAAAATCGGTTTATATGGCAGCTATATCAGGTTAGGTGCCGATTTGAACCATACTTAGCACAGATGTTGGAAGACGTAACGAAACACGTCGTGCACAATGTAAATCCCAGATCGGTTTATATGGCAGCTATATCAGGTTATGGACCGATTTCAACCATATTTGGCACAGTTGTTGAAAGTCATAACAAATCACGTCGTGCTAAATTTCAGCCAAATTGGATGATAATTGCGCCCTCTAAAGGCTTAAGAAGTCAAGACACCAAATCGGCTTATATGACAGCTATATCAGATTATTGACCGATTTGAACCATATTTAGCACAGTCGTTGGAAGTCGTAATGAAACACAAATTGGATAATGATTGCGCCCTCTAGTGGCTCAAGAAGTCAATATTCAAGATCGGTTTATATGGCAGCTATATCAGGTTATGGACCGATTTCAACCATATTTGGCACAGTTGTTGAAAACCATAACAAAGCACGTAATGCAAAATTTCAGCCAAATTGGATAATGAGTGCGCCCTCTAGGGGCTTAAGAAGTAAAGACCCCAGATCGGCTTATATGACAACTATATCAGGTTATGAACAGATTTCAACCATATTTGGCACAGTTGTTGGAAATCATAACAAAATGCCTCGTGCCAAATTACAGCAAACCGGATTAGAATTGCGCCCGCCAGTAGCTAAAGAAGTCAAGATCCAAAATTGGTTTAAATGGCAGCTATATTAAAACATGGACTGATATGACCCATTTACAATCCCAACCGACCTACGTTAATAAAAAGTATTTGTGCAAAATTTCAAGCGGCTAGCTTAACTCCTTCGGCAGGCAGACGGGCGGATGGATGTACAGACGGACGGACGGAGAGATAGACACTCAGGCAGACGGACGGACAGAAAGACAGGCAGACAGACGAACGGACTGAAAGACAGAGAGATGGAGAGACGGACAGATGGACGGACAGAAAGAAGGACAGACAGACAGATGAACTGATTGACAGTCGGACTGATGGAGAGACGGACGGACAGACAGACAGACGGATGGCCGGACAGACGGGCGGACAGACAGACGGACGAACAGACATACAGAAAGAAAGGCAGACAGACAGACGAAGGGACTGACAAACGGACAGATGGACAGACGGACAGATAGACGGACGGACAGACAGACAGATGGCCGGACAGACAGACGGACGAACAGATATACAGAAATAAAGACAGACAGACAGACGAAGGGACTGGCAGACGGACAGATGGACAGACGGACAGATAGGCGGACGGACAGACAGTCGGATGGACAGACAGACTGATGGATGAACTGACAGATGGACAAATAGACGGACGGACAGACAGACAGACGGACGAACAGACATACAGAAAGAAAGACAGACAGACAGACGAAGGGACTGACAGACGGACAGATGGAGAGACGGACGGACGGACAGATGGACAGGCGGACGAACGGACAGATGGACAGGCGGACGGACAGATGGAAGGACGGACGTACAGCTGATAGACAGACGGACGGACAGACAGACAGGCGGACAGACATACAGAAAGAAAGACAGACAGACAGACGAAGGGACTGACAGACGGACAGATGGACACACGGACAGATAGACGGACGGACAGACGGACTGATGGATGGACGGACATATAGACAAATAGACGGACGGACAGACAGACAGCCAAACAGACAGACAGACGGACGGACGGACAGACAGACAGACGGACGCGGACAGACGGACGGACAGACAGACAGACGAACGGACAGACGGTCGGACAGACAGACAGACGGACGAACAGACATACAGAAAGAAAGACAGAAGAAGGAATTGACAGACGAACAGATGGACAGACGGACAGATAGACGGACGGACAGATAGACGGACGGACAGATAGACGGACGGACAGATAGACGGACGGACAGATAGACGGACGGACAGATAGACGTATGGACATACGGACTGATGGATGGGCGGACATATGGACAAATAGACGGACGGACAGACAGCCAAACAGACAGACAGTCGGACGGACGGACAGACAGACAGACGGATGGCCGGACAGACGGGCGGACAGACAGACGGACGAACAGACATACAGAAAGAAAGGCAGACAGACAGACGAAGGGACTGACAAACGGACAGATGGACAGACGGACAGATAGACGGACGGACAGACAGACAGATGGCCGGACAGACGGCCGGACAGACAGACGGACGAACAGACATACAGAAATAAAGACAGACAGACAGACGAAGGGACTGGCAGACGGACAGATGGACAGACGGACAGATAGGCGGACGGACAGACAGTCGGATGGACAGACAGACTGATGGATGAACTGACAGATGGACAAATAGACGGACGGACAGACAGACAGAGGGACGAACAGACATACAGAAAGAAAGACAGACAGACAGACGAAGGGACTGACAGACGGACAGATGGACAGACGGACAGATAGACGGACGGACAGACAGACGGATGGACAGACAGACAGGCGGACAGACAGACAGACGGACGAACAGACATACAGAAAGAAATACAGACAGACAGACGAAGGGACTGACAGATGAACAAATAGACGGACGGACAGACAGACGGACGGACGGACAGACGGACTGATGGATGGACTGACAGATGAACAAATAGACGGACGGACGGACAGACAGACGGACGGACGGACGGACAGACAGACAGACGGATGGCCGGACAGATAGACGGACGGACAGACAAACGGACGAGCAGACGGAGAGACAGACGTACGCACCGACTGGCGGACGAATAGATCGACGGATATGGCTAGATCGACTTAAAATATCATGACGATCAAGAATGTATATACTTTATGGGGTCTTTGACGAATATTTCCAGGAGTTACAAACAGAATGACGAAATTAGTATATCCTATGGTGGAGGATATAAAGACTCCCGAGCGGTGAGTTTGGGATGGGGGTTCAGGTGGAGGCATCTGCAGCTGAAAGTTAACAAGTTTGTTTCTCTCTCCATTCAGTTGCCATCATACTCTAGTCAAGGGAATATTTCGAGGAGTTACAAACAGAGTGACGAAATAAGTATACCCCCATCTTCTGGTGGAGGGTATAAAAAAATTATCAGCGGTGGTTTCCCCTCCTAATGCTAGCGACATTTGTGAGGTAACGTACCATGTGATATGGCAGGCCTATAAAAATTGCTTCTCAAAGAGGTGTCGCACTGCGTCACGCCGTTCGGACTCGGCTATAAAAAGGAGGTCCCTTATCATTGAGCTTTAAACTTGAATCGAACAGCACTCATTGATATGTGAGAAGTTTGCCTCTGTTCCTTAGTGGAATGTTCATGGGCAAATTTGCATTTTTGCCTGGTTAGGCTCCTGAGTATTTTGGCTTGCCCAAATGACGTTATTCCATTTCTTCTTCTTTCCTCGGAATGGATGTTTATGCAGTGGTTATTTTTTTAAATGTCTCTGTTGCACCCCTGTTTTTGCAAGATTTCCCCTAGTCTGACTTGTGAAGCATATCCCCCATTTATAGCACCATATTTGGCTTCTAAACCACTCCAGCATTTAAAAACTTTAGTTTTCGGCTGGTTTTCTACCCTATCACAACTTTTCTCACATTTCATCTTTTTTTTTTAAACCCCAACCTGTATTGCATGTTAAATTTTTTTTTTATTTGTTTTTTTCAACTATTGATTGGCCAAATTGCATATCCTCAAACATTTTTCAACAAGGCCATAAGATGAGCAGCTTACTTTGGGGAATTTTGATGGTGTTTGGTTTTTGGTTGTTATGGGGTTACGTTTTTGCCTCATTTCGATTATTAACCCAATTTAATTTTATTTTATTTTACGCTTTAACAAACAAATAATAATCAAGTCAAAGGCAAAGGCCAGAACAAGGAAAGTTGGTTGCAGCCAAAGCAGCATTTTGCTGCCTTGACACATCAAACAACAGGCACACCAGCTGCAAGAGTGGCAAAGCTCCCAGGACTTATGATTCCTGGCACAGCATAGCACCGAAGACAACAACTTCCCGTCACTCCTTTATTCTAACGTAGTTGGTGGCTGATGTCCTTGTTTGTTGTTTTCAACTAAGGCTTCACCCATAGAGGAGATGTGTGCATGAGCCACACACATGCATATAGTGAACTTTATTACACCATCATCATCTTCATCATCTCTATGTTTGCTGGTGTTGTAGGGTTTTTTTTTTGAGCATTTGTTTGTGTGTGTGTGTGTGAGTGTTGTATATAGTGCAAGTGCTGGTGCGTGTTACAATGTCCTTGCTTGGCATATACCATAGTCCATGGATGTGCACGTTGTTCCAAGTATAAGTTGATAGACACATAGCTCCCAGTGAAAGTATGGGTCTTTGTGTTTGTTAGCATCCACATACTAGCTCACAATATACACTCTTTCATGTTTTTTTTTTGTGCTGATGAAGTTGTTGTTGTTGCTATTAGGGTGTTTTTCTAGTTTTTTCCCCTACAATACAGTTGTGGTAATGAGTGGCTATGTGAAAAAGGTCAAACATATG
>NC_081554.1:183123671-183143671 GCF_963082655.1 Stomoxys calcitrans | reverse complement strand
ATATTGGCAGAATGGATGAAGAAGCTCCAGCAAAGAATTGTACACGCAATCCGGGACGATCAAGAACCCGATTGAAAATCAAGTGGTGGGAGAAATCTCTAAACTAGGTGGCAGAGAGCTATATCAGCTTATGTACCGATCAAAAGCACATATGTCAAAGGTCAAAGGAGATGTCGTTGTGCAAAATTTCAACTACATCAGGCAAGAACTGCGCCCTCTACGGGCTCAAGAAGCGCATTCAGGAGATCGTTTTATGTGGGAGCTATATCAGGTTTAAGGCCGATTCAAGCCATACTTGGCACTTATGGTAGAAAAATTGACTGTGAAAATTTTCAGCCAATTTGGATACGCATTACGACGCTAGAGGGGCTTAAGAAATAAAATGGGGAGTTCGGTATATATGGGAGTACTTTCACGTTTTTTGGCCTGTCTGAGGAAAGCACGCTTAGTCCTTATGACGTGGTATGTTTGTTTCGATATGTGACGTTGTCTCCAATGAGCAATGACATTAAAAGAAGATGGTAAGGTGTGGCGTATAATCAATGCTGAAATACACCTGTGTTACTCATACGCAACATAGCACTTCTGTTGTTACAGTCAAAAGTTATGTGGGTTAGAAATCAAACCAACCTCCAAAACGTCCACTAATGGTATGTTTCACCTATGTTTAAGTTCCTTTTTCCAGTGTAAAAGTGTATGTTTCTATTATGGCCTTAATGTTTGGCTGTGTAATGGACCAACTACTGTCACTCATCGCCTGTGCGCATACACACAAACACACATACCATCACGTTCACTAATACTACCAGCATAATTTGGACGACTGCTCTCAAAGTACTTTCAGCTAACTTGCCACAAAAACGATTGAACCGAGGTTACAGTGGTAATTGCAGTTGCAAGTTGCAAGCGAACATCTTGCAAGCCTTTTGCCAAAAGACATCACAAAGTTTTCCAAATTCTTTGTCTACAGGGATGAACAACTTTAAGTAATTATCACCGGGCACAAAGGAAATCTTTCCCAGGAAGACTTGAAAAATATTGAACTTGTTGTTTGGTTATTTTTTAACTTACTTTAAGGATGTGCTGTTTAGCATAAAACAAATAAATTCAAGTGAAATTCAAAGTTGAATCTTGGGAACCCACCACCATGGATTCTCACAAAATGAAAAAAAAAAAAAATTGTTGATGCGTCTCTACATAAGTACTTAACGTTGCAATTTCCTGCCAAACCAGACACAAATTTAGCTTCTAAGGCCGTTGAACTGAAATCGGAAGATCGATTTATATAAAAGCTTCATCAGTTTATAAGCAAATTTGGGTCATATTTGGCGAGATTGTTGGAAGACGTTAAAGAAGGCTATGCGCCAAAATTGCAGCTCAAGATGTCAAATCGGAAGATAGATATATGTGGGAGCTATATCATGTTATAGACCGATTTTATCTTCACATGGCACCATAGTTGAAAATCATAAAAAAAACATTTTGTGCAAAATTTCAGCCAAATGGGATGCAAATTGGGGCTTCTAGGGGCTCAAGATATCAAGAGCCTATAAATTTCAGCCAAATGGGATACAAATTGAGGCTTCTAGGGGCTCTTGATATCTTGAGCCCCTAGAAGCCTCAATTTGTATCCCATTTGGCTGAAATCAATAGGCCATTTTCTTTGGGAGCTAAAACCAAATATGGACCGATTAGGCCCATTTGTAATACCCAATTACCAAAGTTTATATTAGGAACCTGTGCATAATTTCAAAAGAATATTTTTGTAAGTTCGACAGCTTTAGTGATTTCCACACGCGATTGCACATGGGCATGGAAGCCTCAATTTGTATCCCATTTGGCTGAAATCAATAGGCCATTTTCTATGGGAGCTAAAACCAAATATGGACCGATTAGGCCCATTTATAATACCCAATTACCAAAGCCTATATTAGGAACCTGTGCATAATTTCAAAAGAATATTTTTATAAGTTCGACAGCTATAGTGATTTCCACAGCCGATTGTACACATAGGCATGGATGGCTAGATCGATGTGGTAGCATTTCTGTATTCGAGATTTTATAAATTGAATGCCATCTTAAAGTGGTGGGTATAAAAACTAGTAATAAGGCACTTTAAATTGCTAATTTTCCATGAACATTCCATGAAGGAACAGTGGGAAATCCCCTCTTTACATATTTGTGATAGCTGTCCTATTTTACTTTACCCTCAATAATAAGGGACCTTCTTTCTTTGACCGAGTTGCACATTTCAAACACAGTAGCGATAACTGCCCTTAATTCTTCTCAAGCTTTGATACTCTTGTTTCGTTATGGTACTTTCCCTCCAATGAGTAATGATGTTAAATGCAGATGGTAAGGTGTGGCGTATAATCAATGCTGAAGTATACCTGAGTTACTCATACGCAACCTTGGACTTTCTATTGTAAAACTTGAAAGGGTCTATTGCCGTCACTTCAGTCCACATAGAAGAAATTAAAAACTTAAATAAAATGGGAGCCTAACCAACCACCGAAACATCCACTAATGGTACGATTCATCTATGTCCGATCCTCCTGTATGTCTGGCAATTTCTTTTCTGCAATCAATAAAAACCTTTGATTCTAGTGATGTTAATTCTCATGGTCAAACAGCCCTTAGCTATCCCCTTTCTGAGATTATTGAAAACTAGATCAAATCAGTAAACAGTCAAATCGGCAAACATAAAAAATAAAAAAAAAAAACTGCTTGTTATCGATGTCCAGTGCAAACGAGAAACAATGAACATCAAACTACAGCAATACACATAGTTACACCTCATTTTACCAAATTTGGATATCAACGCCACATAACTTTTGACTGAAGAGACATGTATTGTTGTTGTTGTAGCATTGTGTTGTACACTTGGTAGCACATACCCAAAACAACAACAATGTTCATCTCAAAAGTGACGGAAATTGTTTTTGTAATATTGGATATCGGATATTCTAATATCATACACAAAATTTTTATAAATTTCGTAAGCTATCTAAATAACTATTTTAATTAAAAATCTAAGCAAATTTCTTAACAAATCACAAAACACGATGCCATTCTCAGTAAAAATTAAAAAAAAAAATCGTGCTAATTTCGGCCGGGCCAAATCTTATATACCCTCCACCATGGATCGCATTTGTCAAGTTATTTTCCCGATTTTTATTTTTAGGCAAAAAAGGCTAAAAGAAAAGATTTGCTCTGCTATTAGAGCGCTATCAAGATATGGGCCGGTTCGGACTACAATTAAATTATATGTTGGAGACCTGTGTAAAATGTCAGCCAATTCGAATAGGAATTGCGCCCTTTGGGGGCTCAAGAAGTAAAATAGAGAGACCGATTTATTTGGGAGCTGTATCAGGTTAAAGACCAATTCAGACCATAATAAACACGTATGTTGATGGTCATGAGAGGATCCGTCGTACAAAATTTCAGGCAAATCGGATAATAATTGCGACACCTAGAGGCTCAAGAAGTCATGATCCCAGAACGGTTCATGGCAGCTATATCAGGTTATGAACCGATTTGAACCCTATTTGGCACAGTTGTTGAAAGTCATAATAAAACACGTTGTGCAAAAATTTCAGCCAAATCGGATAAGAATTGCGTTTTCTCAAGGCTCAGAAAGTCAAGACCCAAGATCGGTTTATATGACAGCTATATCAGATTATGAACCGATTTCCATCATACTTAGCACAGTTGTTGGAAGTCATAACGAAACACGTCGTGCAAAATTTCAGTCAAATCGGATAAGGATTGCTCCCCGTAGAGGCTCAAGAGGTCAAGACCCCAGATCGGTTTATATGGCAGCTATATCAGTTTATGATCCGATTTTCATCATATTTAGCACAGTTGTTGGAAGTCATAACGAAACACGTCGTGCAAAATTTCAGCCAAATCGAATAAAAATTGCGCACTCTAGAGGCTGAAGAAGTCAAGATCCAAGATCGGTTTATATGGCAGTTATATCAAAACATGGTCCAATATGGCCCGTTTACAATTCCAACCGACCTACTCTAATGAGGAGAATTTTGTGCAGAATTTCAAGCGGCTAGCTTTACTCCTTCGAAAGTTAGCGTGCTTTCGACAGACAGACGGACAGACGGACGGACGGACTGACGGACGGACGGACGGACAGATGAACGGACGGACGGATGCACGGACAGACGGACGGATGGACAGACGGACAGACGGACGGACGGACATACGGACGGACGGACAGACTGACAGACGGAAAGACGGACAGACGGACGGACAGACGGACGGACAGACGGACGGACAGACGGACGGACAGACGGACGGACAGACGGACGGACAGACGGACGGACAGACGGACGGACAGACGGACGGACAGACGGACGGACAGACGGACAGACAGACGGACAGACAGATGGATGGACAGACAGACGGACGGACGGACAGACGGACGGACAGACGGACGGACAGACGGACGGACAGACGGACGGACAGACGGACGGACAGACAGACGGACAGACAGACGGACGGACAGACAGACGGACGGACAGACGGACGGACAGACGGACGGACAGACGGACGGACAGACGGACGGACAGACGGACGGACAGACGGACGGACAGACGGACGGACAGACGGACGGATAGACGGACGGAGAGACGGACGGACAGACGGACGGACGGACAGACGGATAGGCAGATCTACGGACAGACGGACGGACATGGCTAGATGGACTTAAAATGTCATGACGATCAAGAAAAAATGTACTTTATGGGGTCTCAAACGAATATTGTGAGGAGTTGGAAACAGAATGACGAAATTAGTAAACACCCATCCTATGGTGAGGGTATGAAAAAAAACAATGTCCAGATATGTCTATGGTAACAAACACTTTCCCTATAAACCGATATTCCGCTTTGGGCCCCTTGAAGCCTCAATATTCGCCTTATTTCTCCAACAATTCCAGCGTGAACTTCGTTTTTGATACCCAACAACCACTCTATATATGGCCTAAAAAGGCCTGTACAAATTCTTGAATCCCTAAAAGGCGTTTGTTCTTCGAAATATTTCTCATACAAGCTGAGCTAAAAATTTTTAACTTTTTGTTTTGCAGTATCCTTGGTGTTGGGTATGGAAGTTAAATCCCAGTTATATTTCAAGCTCCCTTTTTCAATTCAAAGGACCCCCCTGCCATACTCTCGCTCATCTATCAATTCTTGTCTCTGCTCGAGCAGCCATCTTAACAGCATACTCAAGGAAACTTAAGCTTGTGGCCACTTCAATTCATGGCTGTTGGTTGGCTGCTCTGTTTGCAGCATGCAATGTTTGGATTTGCAACATTTTCTGACATCTTATCGTTCATTTCATAAGTTAAACTAACAAAATATATAAGTTTTTGTTCAAGGACAAAAAGAATTCGAGAAGACAAGAGAAACTAGAAATATATCCTCTTTACGACTAACAATGTTTGTTCGCTGTAAATGATGTAAAATTCTGGAAGGAAGGAAGCAAGGGGAAGTAATGGATGAAGGCAATGGCATAATTTTCTCGATTAGGTAGAAAATGTCTGACAAATGCATTTAGCTTTGCGACTTTTGATGAGAAAGGGAAATATTTAAGACTAAAATTTGTCTTGCCACCTTTCCTTAAAGATTGCCCTGCCTTTGCCCTTGGACTGATGAACAGAAAATTCTCTCACATACCTTGTGCCACAATGCAACATTCAACTGCAGAGATGTTTCATTCTCAACAGTGAGAAGACTTTCAATGAATGTCATGTCTTGGTGATTATTTACTTTATACTGCGACCCCTAAGGCAGGAAGGATTTCCATCGAGCGGAATTCATGATGAAAGCTCTACCAAAAGAGTATCTTAGCTGACTTTTTGTCTCTGGCTTTGTGTGAAAAGGTGTGCGTGCTTGTCTCTGTATGGGTTGACAAGAAGTCATTGAGAACTTTTTGGGTTGCCTTTATTTTGTTACTTAAATTTCTTTTTCATTCACATTGTGTCCGGTGGTTGGCAGCAGCAGCAGCAAAAAAAAAAGGCGGCAGCAGTTTAAGCAACAATGTTACAGACAACGGGATTTCACCCTTCACAATGGAGAAAAAAAGAAAACAAAAAAAAAGGTAAATGAAAGCGAAAAGTTTTCCGTTTATACTCTGTTGCGTTTTTCCTGATTTCCTCAGCATTTCCTTTATGCTTCTGTTTTTCTTTTTTTTTTGTGCATGGCTTTTCATTCATTTTTAGTTGAATAAATCGAGTAGGTACTCCATACACCTCACAGTGGTACATAGTTAGGTATTCTATCTGTGTGCAGAACATAAAAAAAAGTGAAATGCAGACAGTTTAAGGACAATGTAAAAGCGAATGAGAAGCTTACTAAGAAAACACTTCTTTATTCTATGGGCAGGCTGCAATGAAGCTGGCTAAGAAGTTACACAGCTGAATAACTTACATTAAATATGTAGAGACAGTTTTTTTTTTGCTTCAGCAAATTTAAAACTTAATGGCTTTATTAAAATATGTTGTGGAATTAATTGCTTTTGGCTTTGGGCAAAGATTCAATGAATAGAGAGATTGATTTTATTACTCAGGGAATCCCTTAGTTAGCCTTAGGGACAGGAAGGCGGAAAGAGTATGCCTATTGAATTGGATAGGAATCGAAGAGAAAAACTATAAAACATCCATAATCAGCCAAGAAAGGATTACTTTTATGAGCCTAAGCAAATCATTTTTATACCCACCACCAAACTATAGGAGGTATATTCATTTCATCATTCCATTTGAGACACATCGAAATATTCGTTCTACAAAGTATTTGTATATATGATAGCCGTAAGACGACTTATTTATGCCAGTGTGTCTGTCCGTCCGTCTGACCCTCCTTCAGCTGTAATCACTCTAGAGCCTTCAAAAATTGAGATGTTGAGCTGAAATTTGGCACAAATACGTCCTTTTGGTGCACGCAGGTTAAGTTCTAAAATGGGCCAAATCGGACAATATTTGGATATAGCTGCTGTATAGACCAACCTGACGATAAAGGGTCTAAAGCCCATAAAAGTCTTATTTTTTACCCGAATTACCTGAAATTTGAAACAGTGAGGTGTTTCAAACCCAACATCCGGCCCAAATGTGGTTCAGATCAGACTATATTTAGATATAACTGCCATATAGACCGATCTTCCGGTTATGGGTCTCGATTTCGCTGAAATTTAAAATAGTGTGTTTTTTTAAGCCTCACGATCTTCGATCTAAATATGGATCAGATCGGATAAAATTTAGATATAGTTGCCAGTGAGTTGGCAAACCGGGAAGACCAAAAGCCCGATGGAAAGATCAAATGGTGGGAGACACTTCGAAACTTGGTGTCACAGATTTTAGAATGAGCGCAGAAGATCAAGCCGCTTGGAACGCTATTCTACGTTCGGCTAGTGGAACAAATTTTCTGTCATAGCCAAATAATGTTAAAGTAAAGTAAGCCAGTGACTTGTACTACAACTTTCACCATCCGGCCCAAATATGGTTCAGATCAGACTATATTTAGATTAAACTGCCGTATAGATCGATCTTCCTATTTAAGATCTTAATCTTATAGAAAGCGGATTCATTGCCCGACTTTGCTGAAACCGTGACTTGATTTGAGACCTGAATTAAAAAAGGTCGAGACAAGCCCATATTTGGATCCAAATATGGATATGGCATTGGAGATATAATAAAACCAGTAAAAAAAGGCTTAAGTCGACTATATTATGCCCTACACCACATAGTCTACGTTCTACTTATACCCTACACTACTACTGTGTTACAGGGTAATATAATTTAGTGCATTTGTTTGTAACACCCAAAAGGAAGTGAGATAGACCCATTGATAAGTACACCGATCGACTCAGAATCACTTTCTGATTCGATTTAGCTATGTCCGTCTGTCTGTTCGTCTGTCCATGTTAATTTGTAGAAAGGATTTTCTCTTAGCTCTCGACAACGCTCTTGAATTTCATAGAATTCGGTTCAGATTTAGATATCTCTCTCCTACCGCCCGATTTTCACCCCTAGAGCCACTTCAATCGCATTTTTCCCAAAATTTTGTACATGGCCTTCCTCTACGACTCTTGCAATATCTACAAAGTAAAGTCGAAATCGGTTCAGATTTAGATATATGTTCGTCCGATTTTGAGAAATATTGCAATAAAGTGCTCATTTGTTAACCAATTCTCTCGAAACTCGGCATTAAGGATTTTCTTATGACTCCTAATATTGCTGTTGAATAGCATAGAAATCGGTTAAGATTTAGATAAAGCTGCCACATATATATGTGGCCCGATTTCCACTCCTAGACCCACTGCAAGCGGATTCATTGACCAATCTTTCCAAAATGTTGTACAACGCTTTCCTCGACTGCTACCACAATATATGAGAGTTTGCTCGACATCGGTTCAGATTTAGATATACATGTTCGTCCGATTTTGAGAAACATTGCAATAAAGTGCTCATTTGTTTATCGATTCTCTCGAAATTCAGCAGAAATTCAGAAAGTAGCGCAGTGTTTAGCATGTCCGCCTTAATGCTGAACGTATCTGGGCGAGACAATCAGAAAATATTTTCAGCGGTGATTTTCCCATTCTAATGCTGGCAACAATTGTGAGGTACTATGCCGTGTAGGACTTCTCTCCAAAGAGGTGTCATATTGCGTCACGCCGTTCGGACTCGGCTATAACAAGGAGGCCCCTTATCAATGTGCTTAAACTTGAATCGGATTGCACTCATTGATATGTGAGAAGTTTGCCCCCATATACATTCGCCGATTTAAGATCTTAGGCCCATAAAAGCCATATTTATTATCCGATTTTGCTGAAGTTTAGGGCAGATCGGGTCCAAATGTCGACATCCTTCTTCGACATTTGGACCCGATCGAGCTAGATTTGAATATAGCTGCCATGTAGACCGATCTCTCGATTTAAGGTTTTGGGCGCATAAAAGGCGCGTTTATTGTCTGATGTCGCCATAATTTTGGACCGTGAGTTCGATATCTTTCTGCAATTCAACCCAGATCGGTCCAAATTTGAATATAGCGGCAATATAGACCGATTTCTTGATTTAAAGTTTTGGGCCCATAAAAGGCGTATTTATTGAACTATGTCGCCGAAATTTGGGACAGTGAGTTGTGTTAGGCCCTTCGATATCCCACCTCAATTTGGCCCAGATCGGTCCTGATTTGATAAAGCTGCCATACAGACCGATCTCTCGATTTAATGTCTTGGAACCATTAAAGGCACATTTATTGTCCGATGTTACCGAAATTTGGGATAGTGGCAAAAACCTATCTAATGACCTAAAACATCAATGCCAAGCTTTATCTGAATCATTCAATATGGTGGCATAGGCCCACTGGGTAACGATATCCCGATATGGCTTCTTGGGATTAAAACAAGTAAAAGGGAGTTAAGTTCCGAAGGGCTGAACTTAAGATACTCACCACATCGGGTAAAGATATAAACCACTTTTTGTCATAATCCATTGAAAAATGCCTAATTTATGCCCCCAAAGCAGCTTTATGGAAATATAGTCCGATTTGGACCTAAATCGAAACGGATATTGAGAGGTCTAATAAGTACAAGCCATTGTTCAATTTTGTAAAACAAAATATTGGTCTTTGCGGTAGCCATATCCAAATATAGACCGATCTGAAACGTAAACGACACAGATGTCGAAAAGCCTAACATAAGTCGCTGTATCAAATTTCAGTGAAATCTGATTATAAATGCGCCTTTTATGGGAAAAAAATCTTAAATCGAGAGATCGGTCTATATGGTAGCTATATAAAAATCTGAACCGATCTGGGCCAAATTGACGAATAATGTCGAAGGGCCTAACATAGCTCACTGTCCCAAATTTCAGCGACATCGGACAACAAATGCCCCTTTTATGGGCCCATAGCTTTAAATCGAGAGATCGGTCTATATGGCAGCTATATCCAAATCTGAACCGATCTGGGCCAAATTGACGAATAATGTCTAAGGGCCTATCATAGCTCACAGTCCCAAATTTCGGCGAAATGGGACAATTAATGCGCCTTTTATGGGCCCATGGCCTTAAATCGAGAGATTGGTCTATATGGCGGCTATATCCAAATCTGGACCAATCTGAACCAAATTGACGTAGAATGTTGAAGGGCCTCACCCAACTCACTGTCCCAAATTTCAGCAAAATCGGATAATAAATGTGGTTTTTATGGGCCTAAGACAATAAATCGGAGGATCGGTCTATATGGCAGCTATATCCAAATCTGGACTGATCTGAGCCAAATTGACGGAGAATGTCGAGGAGCCTGAGACAACTCACTGCCTAAAATTTCAACAAAATCGGATAATAAATGTGGCTTTTATTGGCCTAAGGCCCTAAATCGGCTGATCGGTCTATATGGCAGCTATATCCAAATCTGAACGGATCTGGGCAAAATTTACGAAGGATGTCGAAGGGCCTAACACAACTTACTGCCTAAAATTTCAGCAAAATCGGATAATAAATGTTTTTTTTATTGGCCTAAGGCCCTAAATCGGCGGATCGGTCTATATGGGGGCTATATCAAGATATAGTCCGATATAGCCAATCTTCGAACTTAACCTGCTTATGGACAAAAAAAAGAACCTGTGCACAATTTCAGCTCAATATATCTATTTTTAAAGACGGTAGCGTGATTTCAACACACAGACGGACGGGAATGTCTAGATCGTCTTAGATTTTTACGCTGATCAAGAATATATATACCTTATAGGGTCGGAAATGGATACTTCGATGTGTTGCAAACGGAATGACAAAATGAATCTACCCCCATCCTTCGGTGGTGGGTATAAAAATAGTCTAAAGTTGTTAAAACGCACGACCTAGGCGGCCAATTGACAGGTCCCGAAAGTTACAAAAAATGTTCATCGGACTCGCCTCTCAATAAGTCCAGTGTTGGATATCTTCTCACGATAGTGCTCACCATTCAAAGTTACGTTACGATTCGCATAATCTTTGAAGAAGTACGGTCCAATGATGCCACCAGCCCATAAACCGCACCAAACGGTATCTTATTCTGCATGCATTTTTAGGTCTTGCAATGCTTTTGACTGATCTTCACTCCAAAATCGACAAAATTCGTACCGAATGACCAAAAATGAGCTTCGTCGCTGAACACAATTTTAGCGCGATGAACTTTTTTAACAGGGCACGTGCGTCTAATACCCCATTAAATATAGAAGTTTTGATCGTCATGAAATTTTAAGTCGATCTCGTGTCCGTCCGTTTGTCCGTTTCTCTGTCGAAAGCACGCTAACTTTCGCAGGAGTAAAGCGAGCCGCTTGAAATTTTGCACAAATACCTCTTTTTAATAGTGTAGGTCGGTTGGGATTTTTAATGGGCCAAATCGGTCCATATAAACCGATCTTGGGTCTGGACTTCTTGAGCCTCTAGAGGGCGCATTTCTCGTCCGATTTGACTGAACTTTTGCACGTGATGTTTTGGCATCACTTCCAACAACTGTGCTAAGTATGGTTTACATCGGTCCATGTTTTGATATAGCTGCCATATAAACCGATCTTGGGTCTTGACTTCTTGAGCCTATAGAGGGCGCATTTATCGTCTAATTTGACTGAAATTTTGCACGTGATGTTTCGGCATCACTTCCAACAACTACACTAAGTATGGTTTTAATCGGTCTATGTTTTGATATACCTGCCATATAAACCGATCTTGGGCCTGGACTTCTTGAACCTCTAGAGGGCGCATTTCTCGCCTAATTTGACTGAAATTTTGCACGTGATGTTTCGGCATCACTTCCAACAACTACACTAAGTATGGTTTTAATCGGTCCATATTTTGATATAGCTGCCATATAAACCGATCTTGGGTCTTGACTTCTTGAGCCTCTAGAGGGTGCATTTCTCGTCCGATTTATGTGAAATTTTTGCACATAGTGTTTTAGTATCACTTTCAACAACTGTGCTAAGTATGATTCAAATCGGTTCATAATCTGGTATAGCTGCCATATAAACCGATCTTGGGTCTTGACTTCTTGAGCCTCTAGATGGCGCAATTCTCTTCCGATTTAACTGAAATTATGCACGTAGTATTTTAGTAGCACTTCTAACAACTACACTAAGTGTGGTTTTAATCGGTCTATGTTTTGATATACCTGCCATATAAACCGATCTTGGGTCTTGACTTCTTGAGCCTCTAGAGGGCGCAATTCTCGTCCGATTTAACTGAAATTTTGCACGTAGTGTTTTAGTAGCACTTTCAACAATTAAGCTAAGTATGGTTTCAATCGGTCCAAGTTTTGATATAGCTGCCATATAAACCGATCTTGGGTCTTGACTTCTTGAGCCTCTAGAGGGCGCATTTCTCGTCCGATTTGGGTGAAATTTTGCACGTAGTGTTTTGGTAGCACTTTCAACAACTGTGCTAAGTATAGTTTTATTCGGTCCATGTTTTTATATAGCTGTCATATAAACCGATCTGGGATCTTGACTTCTTGAGCCTCTAGAGGGCGCAATTCTCACCCGATTTGGAAGAAATTTTGTACAACGGCTTCTTTCATGATCTTCAATATACGTGTCTAATATGATTTGAATCGATCAATAGCTTAATATAGCTCCCATATAAACCGATCTGCCGATTTTGCTACTTGAGCCCCTACAAGGCGCAATTCTTATCCGAATGAACTGAAATATTATACAATGACTTCAGCATTCATTATGGTCCGAATCGGACTATAACTTGATATAGCTGCAATAGCATAACAGTTCTTATTCAATATTCTTTGTTTGCCTAAAAAGAGATACCGTGGAAAGAACTCGACAAATGTGATCTGTGGTGGAGGGTATATAAGATTCGGCCTGGCCGAACTTAGCATGCTTTTACTTGTTAATTTTTATTATTATTTCTTTTAAATAAATAAAATGTTTATTTTATTTCTCAAATTTTTTTAAGTTGTCTTATTTGCTATAAAATTTCTAATTGCTATATATTCTCACTTTTTGTATTTAGTTTTAGAGATTTAAATCAATTTTTCTTAAATGTATCCTCTCACTTTACGAAAGCCTTTTCACACATGCACTTAATATTTTACTAATTTTTTAACAAAATTAAATTTTTTTTTCAGATTTTTTCTGTTGGCTTTTTTTTTTCTAGGTTAGTTTTACTTTCACTTTTGTTTGCCACTATAAATGCTTGGGTAACCATATGTTTCGTTTTATTTCATTACAAATTTTATTTATTTTTAAATTAACCGGTTACTTTGGTATAGGTATTTTGATTCATTCACATGTGCACCAAACACATATTTGTTGCGATTACCGTTTTGAGTTAACTGCTATTGCGATTAGCACAACCGTTTTCGCTTACACACAAAATGTTACTAAATGTTTTTCTGCAGCTGTTGGCAAAGGGATATGTAAGCACCATGCCGAATGGCATAAACGAATCTTTGTTATTGTCGGCTGGCGGCAAAGCTCCATGTGGGTGTGTGTGAGTGTGTTGGACAAAGCACGGCTGTCGGCCTTTATTATTGTTTTGATGCCCTCGTCGCGAATAACTTCGTTCTTTTCTTGTTTCTCTAATAAGAGAACTATGGTACGAAGTTATGGCTTCCAAAGAGAGTTTGACTTCATTATTATGAAGAGTGCAATCTCTTTGAGTTTGAGAGAATATATTTCCTTTTCATTTGGATAACAAAGAGAGTTTTTCTATAGCAAAGAGTGGAAGAGAAGGAAAGTGTGTGTGTGTGTGTGAGTTTTAGCATAACTTCTTTTGCTGCTTGTTGTGCGATGGTTTATGGCTCTAAACAGCCAAATTACGAAATTGTTGCCATTCTTTGCTACATATTGGCGGGCTTATGTTCACAAAGGCTTTTTTAATAAGCATTGTTATTTGTCATAACTACTGGCATAACTCATGTGTTAGGCAAAATGGAATGGCATGGAATTACAGCTAGAAAGTAGAATAAAAGCAAATCCATCTTAAAATGTTGGTAGAATGCATTTTATTTGGTAGACCTTAGCAATGGTATTAGCCTACACAATTTCCAGATAGGCTATACTGCAAGAACATGTGCAATGGTTTGGTTAGCTATGCTCCAGTAAACAAAAGGGCTTCAATCTGGGCACTTTCCTTAGCTGGAGTCTGCCAAAAGTCCACATAAATTAACTAAATTCAGATTGGGATTATTTTTAAGAAATTTTGAATCAGGCCTCCGTAGCGCAGAGGTTAGCATGTCCGCCTATGACGCTTAACGCCTGGGTTCGAATCCTGGAGAGACCATCAGAAAAAATTTTCAGCGGTGGTTTTCCCCTCCTAATGCTGTCAACATTTGTGAGGTACTATGCCATGTAAAACTTCTCTCCAAAGAGATGTCGCACTGTGGCACGCCGTTCGGACTCGGCTATAACAAGTTAAAGCGTGCTAAGTTCGACCGGGCCGAATTTTTTATACCCTCCACCATGGATCGCATTTGTCGAGTTCTTTTCCCGGCATCTCTTCTTAGGCAAAAAAGGATATAAGAAAAGATTTGCTCTGCTATTAGAGCGATATCAAGATATTGTCCGGTTTGGACCACAATTATATTATATGTTAGAGACCTGTGTAATATGTCAGCCAATTCGAATAACAATTGCACCCTCTAGAGGCTCAAGAAGTACAATAGAGAGATCGATTTATATGGGAGCTGTATCGGGCTATAGACCGATTCAGATCATAATAAACACGTATGTTGATGGTCATGAGAGGATCCGTCGTACAAAATTTCAAGCAAATCGGACAATAATTGCGACCTCTAGAGGCTCAAGATCCCAAGTCCCCAGATCGGTTTATATGGCAGCTATATCAGGTAATGGACCCAACTGGACCATTATTGGGACAGTTCTTGCAAGTCGTAATAAAATATGTCATGCAAAATTTCAGCCAAATCGGATAGGAATTGCGCCCTCTAGAAGCTCAAGAAGTCAAGACCCCAGATCGGTTTATATGGCAGCTATATCAGGTTATGGAGCGATTTAAGCCATACTTGGCACAGTTGTTGGAAGTCACAGCGAATCTCGTCATGCAAGTTTGCTTTCCAATCGGATAAGAATTGCGCCCTCTAGAGGATCAAGAAGTCAACACCCAATATCGGTTTATATGACGGCTATATCATGTTATTGACCGATTTGAATCATACTTAGCACACTTGTTGGAAGTCATAGAGAAACACATCGTGCAAAATTTCATTCCAATCGGATAAAAATTGCACACTCTAGAGCTTCAAGATGTCAAGACCCAAAATCGGTTTATATGGCAGCTATATCAGGTTATGGACTGATTTGAACCATACTTGGCGTAGCTGTTAGATATCATAACAAAACACGTCGTGCAAAATTTCATTCCAATCGAATAAGAATTGCGCACTCTAGAGCCTCAAGATGTCAAGACCCAAGATCGGTTTATATGGCAACTATATCAGGTTATAAATCGATTTGAACCATGCTTGGCACAGTTGTTGGATATCATAACAAAACACGTTGTGCAAAATTTCATTCCAATCGAATAAGAATTGCGCCCTATAGAGGCTCAAGAATTCAAGACCCAAGATCGGTTTATATGGCAGCTATATCAAAACATGGACCGATATGGCCCATTTACAATACCAACTGACCTACACTAATCAGAAGTATAAGTGCAAAATTTCAAGCGGCTAGCTTTACTCCTTTGGAAGTTAGCGTGCTTTCGACAGACAGACGGACTGACGGACATGGCTAGATCGACATAAAATGTTGCGACGACCTTTTTGATCTTAGGAAGCTCATTCGAAAAATTCACTGTGAGCATTCCAAAACTGTGTGGCCTAATCTAGACTTGAGGAGGTCTACTGCTTTGCTGTGATTGGCTAGAACAGACAGACTTAGTCATTGTGTCCATCATGACAGGTCAGTGTATAATCGGAAAACATGCTGACAGAATGAAGGTTTCCAGCAAGCGCCTGATCTCCCAATATAGGGTAATAGAGCCATAAAAGATCCATTTATTATCCGATTTCGATGAAAATTGGCACAGTGAGTAGACCTCGACGTATTTCGGTCATATGTGGTCCACATCGGACCATATTTGGATATAGCTGCCATATGGACGATATTCAGAAATAGTGTAATGAACCTATAAAAGTAGAATTTTTCATTCGCATTCCTACGCATTTCTGCCAAATGTGGGCTACATCGGACCATATTTGGATGTAGCTTCCATATAGACCGATCTTCAGATATAGAGTAGTGAGGAGCTTTTTTCATCCAATTTCGATGATATTCGGCACCGAGAGTTTTGATAGACCCTTACATATTCTTGTTGAATGTAGTGCAGATCGGATTATATTTGGATATATTGGGTTGCCCAAAAAGTAATTGCGGATTTTTTAAAAGAAAGTAAATGTATTTTTAATAAAACTTAGAATTAACTTTAAACAAATATACTTTTTTTACACTTTACACAATTACTTTTCTGGCAACCCAATAGCTGCCATATAGACCGTTCTGCCGATGTAGGGAATTGAGCCTATAAAAAAATCATATTTCATCCGTTTTCGACGAATTTGAAACAGTGAGCATTGGTACCCCTCTACACCTTTTTATACCCACCACCGAAGGATGGGGGTATATTCATTTTGTCATTCCGTTTGCAACACATCGAAATATCCATTTCCGACCCTATAGAGTATATATATGCATGATCAGCGTAAAAATCTAAGACGATCTAGACATGTCCGTCCGTCTGTCCGTCTGTCTGTTGAAATCACGCTACAGTCTTTAAAAATAGAGATATTGAGCTGAAATTTTGCACAGATTCTTGTTTTGTCCATAAGCAGGTTAAGTTCGAAGATGGGCTATATCGGACTATATTTTGATATAGCCCCCATATAGACCGATCCGCCGATTTAGGGTCTTAGGCCCATAAAACCCACATTTATTATCCGATTTTGTTGAAATTTGGGGCAGTGAGTTGTATTAGGCCCTTCGGCATCCTTCGTCAATTTGGCTCAGATCGGTTCAGATTTGCATACAGCTGCCATATAGACCGATCCTCCGATTTAGGGTCTAAGGCCCATAAAAGCCACATTTATTACCCGATTTGCTGAAATTTGGGACAGTGAGTTGTCTTAGGCGCTTCGACTTCCTTCGTTAAATTCGCCCAGATCGATTCAGATTTGGATATAGCTGCCATATAGACCGATCCTCCGGTTTAGGGTCTTAGGCCCACAAAAGCCACATTTATTATCCGATTTTGATGAAATTCGGGACAGTGAATTGTGTAAGGCCCATCGACATCCTTTGGTAATTTGGCTCAAATCGGTCCAGATTTGGATATAGCTGACATATAGATCGATCCTCCGATTTATGATGTAAGGCCCATAAAAGCCACATTCATTATCCGATTTTGCTGAAATTTGGGACAGTGAGTTGTGTTAGGCCCTTTGACATATTTCTTCAATTTAGTCCAGATCGGTTCAGATTTGGATATAGCTGCCATATAGACCGATTTCTTGATTTATGGTTTTGGGCCCATAAAATGCTTATTCATTGTCCGATGTCGCCGAAATTTGGAACAGTGAGTTAACTTAAGCCCCTTGACATACTTCTGCAATATCGCATAGATCGGTCCAGATTTGGATATAGCTGCCATATAGACCGATATCTAGGTTTTAGGTTTTGGGGCCATAAAAGACGCATTTATTGTTCGATGTCGCTGAAATTTGAGACAGTGAGTTTGGTTAGGCTCTTCGACGTCCTTCTTCAATTTTGCCCAGATCGGTCCAGATTTGAATATAGCTGCCATATAGACCGATCTCACGATTTAAGATTTAGGGCCCATAAAATAGGCATTTATTGTCCGATTTCGCCGAAATTTGGGACAGTGCTTTGTGTTAGGCTCTTCGACATGTTAATGCAACTTGGCCCAAATCGGTCCAGATTTGGATATAGCTGCCATGTAGACCAATATCTCGATTTAAAGTCTTGGCCCCATAAAAGGCGCATTTATAATCCGATTTCACTGAATTTTGTCACAGTGACTTATGTTCGGCTTTTCGACATCCGTGTCGTATATAGTTCAGATCGGTATGAGGTATATGAGTAAAAGGTATGAAATTTTCACCGAATTTTGATGAAAGGTGGTTTACATATATACTCGAGGTGGTGGGTATCCAAAGTTCGGCCCGGCTGAACTTAACGCCTTTTTACTTGTTCTTATAGCTATCATAAAGAACGATTTCACAATATAGAGTATTGACCTCATAAAAGGAGCTTTTTTCATCCGTTTATGGTGAAACCGATTTTAATTGCGCACGTATTGGGACATCAAATAAAACACCTAATGCTAAATTTGGTAAAGATCGGGCTAATATTGTGGCTGCTGCAGCCTTAAAACTCCATATCGGATGAAAGATATGTATGAGAGCCATATCTAAATCTGGACCGATTTTTATGAAATTTTGCATACATATGAAGACGTCAAATAGAACACCTCCTGCTTAATTTTGTTAAGATCGGAACAAATCTGTGGCCTCTACAGCCTTATAAGGCCATATCGGCGGAAAGATATGTAGGGAGCTATATCTAAATCTGAACCGATTATTAAAAAATTTCATACAATTTGGGATGTCTAATAATAATGCGGACGGGCATTCTCTCTCGAAAGCACGCTAACTTTCGAAGGAATAAGGCAAGGTGCTTCTTATTTTGCAAAATTACATCCTATCAGTGTAGGTTGGTTGGGCTTGCAAATGGGCTAAATCGGTCCATGTTTTGATAAAACGATCCTGGATATTGACTTCTTGAGCATTATGTGTGAAATTCTTATCCGATTTGTCTGAAATGCATGAAATTTTATGAATCATGATTTTTATGAGTCATGATTTTTGATTGTCTTTACATTTTAAGTCATGATCCAATCTTGGATCATGACTTCTTAAGCCTCTATACGACGAAATTCCTATCAGATTTGGTTCGAATTTTGTAAAAAGCGTTTGTTTTGACTTCCAACATAGGTGGCAAGTATGGTTCATATGGGTTCATAACCTGATATAGTTCACATATAAACCTATCTCGGATCTTGACTTCTTGAGCCGTTAGAGGGCGCAATTATTATCCAATTTAGCTAAAAAAATTTGCACGAATTGAAATTAAAAACGTTTGGTCCGAAAAGATTCATAAGCTGATATAGCTCCCATATAAAACGAACCCCTGATTATACTTTTTGAGGTCGCAATTCATATTCGATTCGGCTGAAATTTTGTACATCGTCTTCTGCTATGACCATAAATATGAAAATTTTGCCCATGAACATTCAACTATGGAAAAGGGGCAAATTTCTCACACATCTATGAGTGCAGTCCGATTCAAGTTGAAGCTCAATTATAAGGGACCTCCTTTTTATAGCCGATTCCGAATGGCGTGCCGCAGTACGACACCTCTTTGGAGAGAAGTTTTACATGGCATAGTAGCTCACAAATATTGCCAGCATTAGGAGGGGAAAACCACCGCTGACAATTTTTTCTGATGGTCTCGTCAGGATTCGAACCCAGGCGTTCAGCGTCATAGGCGGACATGCTAACCTTTGCGCTACGGTGGCCTCCATACCATGACCATAAATATACGTGATAAATATGGTCTGTATCGGTCCATAACCTGATATAGCTCCCATATCAACAGACTTCCCGATTTTTTGTATGAGCCAATATAGGATCTAAGCTTTATTCGATTTGACTGAAATTCTGCACAATGACTTCTACTGTGGTATCCAAGAGACAAACAAAGAATGGTCCCAATTGTTTCATAACTTGGTATAGCTCGACTAACACGACAATTCTTATCCATTATAGTTTGTTTGCCTACGAAGAGTTATCGGGCAAAGAACTTGACAAATGCGATCTATGGTGGAGGGTATATAAGACTGGGCCCGGTCAAACTTGGCACGATTTTACTTCTAATAACCACCACAATAGGATGGGGTC
>NC_081554.1:183031171-183118671 GCF_963082655.1 Stomoxys calcitrans | reverse complement strand
GGTCTAATTATATGTTTGGTAGGTTTTAGGGTGGGGCAGCCCCCCTAGGTACCCCATTCGAAATTTGAATACCAAATTTTTATTTTAAGGGTACTATATGAGAGCACACAAAATTTCGCTTAAATCGCGGGAGGGTCCGCCCCCCCCTTCAGATATCAAAAAATTTAGTAACCTATTTTCACCACGGGATTATTTTGCATTGGTGGTGGGTATAAAAATGCCTCCTATTCCAAACCCAAATCATAGGAACTCTTCATCATGAGGCCCGATCGTAAAGTTTTCCACAAGATTTCTTTTCCACATTCTGATAGGATTTCACAGAGTTCCAAGGACAGTGCTAGAATGAATTTATTTGCACTACTGTGCATTGACACCTAGCATATGATTTTATTAGATTTTAAAGCGAAAACTACACATATGCGACCATCTTCACCTTATATCATCTATTAAATATTAGGGTGGGCCGTAAAATAAGGTACCAAATATTTTGTGCATAACTAAAGTGACTATTTGGTTTAACTATTTGCTCCCGACAATTGGCACAACCTTATACACAAGTACGTTTCATTCCATTGCAATGAGCTCACTTATACGCTCACCTAAAACTCATAGCCATAGAGTTGTTGGCAATACAACAGCAAAGAATGATAAATGGAATGAATATAAGCTGTTTAAAATTTACACAACATTGACTGTCATATATATTCATTCAAAGTAATAACACATAATATTAACTAACAAATACCCACACATACTCACACATACACATCGACACTAGCACTCATACTTCAACCATGAATATGAACGTGCTGTAAAGCACAACTCTAGTTTTCTAGAAATGGAATATTTGCGATGTTAGTTAGATTTATTCACAGTCTAACCCAGAAGTATACATGGCACATAGTTGAACATGCTTGTACGGCCAAACTTAATTGACTCAAAGGATGCCACGTGAGAATGTTGAAATTTCTAAGCTCATGAGTTAAATCATGTGAACAACTTTAAGTAGTCTTATTTAGTTTGGTTGAGTTGTTCATAATATATTTCGTAATATGTAAACTAATTACTTGTTGGAAAAAGTGTGGGGCAGTGTTGTAAGATGAATGGAATTTCTTAAGAGGAGGAAGAATTGTTATATGCTTGATGATTGTTTTAGATAGCAATTAACTATTTTAAATAGATTGGAGAAATTATTTCATATATATAACTTAGTATAAATTTGATGCTACGTCCACATTTTTCACAAAAAAAAAAAAAAAATTAGTTTGAAACTTCCAAGCTTTAACTTCAACACCTCAAAGGATTCCCCAAAATATTGCAAGTCAGTAATGGCAATGTTCCCTTCCAGCACTGATATTTGCAGTTTTTTTAAAGAGGATTTTAGAGCTTTGTGCAGGTTATGATAGTACTGACAATTTGGACTTTTTCTAGTTAATTTTTTTTAATTTATCCATCATTACCTAGAGAGTTAAGTTGCCGTGTACGTATGGACATCTTTCGGTAGGAAGGCAACTTATTCGAATACTGAGTTGATAAACTGTGTAATAGAAACAAATGAAATTCTTAAATTAAACTATAAGTTTGAGAACATTGAATTTCCATCTCATAAAATATAAGTTACGAAAATTTGGAAAAAGCTAAGATTTTTATCCCTTGCAAATAAGTATGAGGTGGCGTATACGCTATGGTGCACAATAATTGAGTTACTCATACGACCAGGTGTATTCAAACAATAATTTTTATATCCACCACTTCTGTTATTGCTGAACAGTTACGCTTTTGACGAAATGCTGCATATTAACACATCGTAAAGAAAAAATCTTGAAATTTTTTGGTATAATGGGACTTTAATTGTGTCTATTGGAGATAAAATATCACATAGCGGATGATATCTCTATATGAGCTCTATAGAATTTATCATAAGGCCAAAAAAGTGGCATAAGTACAATTTTAAGACACCAGTACTAGATAATCTTAATTTCTGCCATGTCTCTGGGATGTCATATACACCTCAAAAACCAACCCTGTAGTAAAGAGAACAACATAACTTCCACATTACGGATGCTGACTGAGGAGGTATTTGAACCCGTCTGCTACGCAGACGATCTTATAATGCGTCTAAGGGGTAAGGATCCGAACCAGCTATGCAGAAGGGCTGAAAGGGTCTTGGATATGACATATGACTGGGCTAGACACAGAGGTCTTAATGTTAATCCACAGAAGACTGCAATATGCCTGTTCACGAGGAAGACGAAGGTGGGCCATTTTAACGCACCACGTCTCATCAATAAGACGATTTCGATACCAGACAAGGTGAAATACTTAGGTGTGATTTTGGACAGGAAACTGAATTGGAAGTGTCACATTCAGGAGCGTACTGAGAAGGCTCACAGATGTTGGGCACTATGTAGACAGGCCGTAGGCTCGAAACGGAGCTTGAATCCGAGGATAGTCCATTGGCTGTACAGGAGCGTGATTAAACCACTACTTACTTACGCCTCAGAAGTTTTGTGGACTGCTGTGGAAAAAAAGTGCAACATAAGGACCATACAACAGGTTCAGAGAACATGTTGTATGGTCCCGCCCACTAGGGCACTGGAGACTATTCTACAATAGATATCCGACCCATTGACATACAGATTAAATGTGAGACAGCCACTGCGGCTATGAGACTTAAGGCGATGGGAGAATGGATTGAGGATGGGAGCAGCTCATACCATCGTGGTATCATCAAGGCGATGATAGGAAACTTGGAAGCAAGGGAAGAGCTTTCCAATCGGATACCTGAGATGAACCTTGAAATCTAGTGCGAGGCACTGCTGCCATCGGGGGAACCTAGTATTGCCATCTGGAAGATAATGTTACACAGATGGATCAAAGCTAGAGGACAGAGTGGGCCTAAGGGTTTATATTGAGAACCCAAGGACTGAAATCTGTTTTAGACTGCCTGACTATAATACGGTCCTGAAGGCGGAGATCCGGGCGATCACGGGATGCGTGAAGTGGTGTAGTGCTAACGCGAGGACGACGAGTGTGAATATCTTTACTCAAATAAAGGTATTTGGGAGTAGAATACGAATTCGATATCCAATTGTAGGACCATGTATTTAGGGCACCACCCCTTTCCCGAAACACCCCCAAAGGGAAAAAAATTTTCGATCATGCCAATATGTGGCACAAATGAAAGGAATTTGAGATTAGAAAACGAATTGGATAACCAATTTTGGGGCCATGTGTTTGGGGGGACGCCTCATCCTGCAAACTCCTCTTAAGCCAATGGCAATATGGGGATTAAATAAATGGTATTTGATAGAAGAGCACGATGCTGATATTTTTTCAGGGCCAAGTATCTGAGGGACCACCTCTCCCCCGAAAACACCACTAATTCAGACATCATGAGAATATCGGTATTTTAAGAATGTAGTACAAACTTAAATTCGTAGACCAATAGAGATTAGATGGAATTCAGATAAAGGCACTTATATTGTTAAACTCTTAGTCAAGTTAGCATGGTATTTCACTAAAAGATATTCGAAAATGAATATTCCAAGGAAACTTTTGTTCCATATAAAGTAAAAGAATGCTCAGCGAAGCGGGCCCGGGTTACCTAGTAAAGTATATAAAGGGTGATTTTTTTGAGGTTAGGATTTTCATGCATTAGTATTTGACAGATCACGTGGGATTTCAGACATGGTGTCAAAGAGAAAGATGCTCAGTATGCTTTGACATTTCATCATGAATAGACTTACTAACGAGCAACGCTTGCAAATCATTGAATTTTATTCCCAAAATCAGTGTTCGGTTCGAAATGTGTTCAAATTTTGACAAATTTTGTTCAGCGATGAGGCTCATTTCTGGTTGAATGGCTACGTAAATAAGCAAAATTGCCGCAGTTGGAGTGAAGAGCAACCAGAAGCCGTTCAAGAACTGCCCATGCATCCCGAAAAATGCACTGTTTGGTGTGGTTTGTACGCTGGTGGAATCATTGGACCGTATTTTTTCAAAGATGCTGTTGGACGCAACGTTACGGTGAATGAACACATTTCGAACCGAACACTGATTTTGGTAATAAAATTCAATGATTTGCAAGCGTTGCTCGTTAGTAAGTCTATTCATGATGAAATGTCAAAGCATACTGAGCATCTTTCTCTTTGACACCATGTCTGAAATCCCACGTGATCTGTCAAATACTAATGCATGAAAATCCTAACCTCAAAAAAATCACCCTTTGTATTCTTGATCGGCGTAAAAATCTAAGACCATCTGTTAAAAAGTCTGTCTGTTGAAATCACGCTACAGTCTTTAAAAATAGAGATATTAAGCTGAAACTTTGCACAAATCCTTTACTTGTCCATAAGCAGGTTAATTTCGAAGATGGGCCATGTCGGACTATATCTTGATAGCCCCCATATAGACCGATCCACCGATTTTGGATCTTAGGCTAATAAAAGCCACATTTATTATCCGATTTTGCTGAAATTCAGGACAGTGGGTTGTGTTAGGCCCTTCGATATCCTTCGTCAATTTGGCCTAGATCGGTCCAGATTTGGATATAGCTACCCTATAGACCGATCCGCCGATTTAGGGTCTTAGGCCCATAAAAGCTACATTTATTATCCAATTTTGCTGAAATTTTGGACAGTGAGTTGTGTTAGGCCCTTCGATATCCTCCGTTACTTTGGCCCAGATCGGTTTATATTTGGTTATAGTTGCTATATAGACCGATCCGCCGATTTAGGGTCTTAGGCCCATAAAAGCCACATATCTTATCCGATTTTGCTGAAATTTGGGACATTAAGTTGTGTCAGGCCCCTCGACATTCTTCTTTAATTTGACTGAGATCGGTTCAGATTTGGCGCATTTATTGTCCGATATCACCAAAATTTGGGACAGTGAGTTGTGTTGGGCTTTTTCAGAAACTTGGCCCAAATCGGTCCAGATTTGAATATAGCTGCCATATAGACCTATCTCTCGATTAAAGGTTTTGAGCCCATAAAAGACGCATTTATTGGCCGATGTCGCCAAAATTTGGGACAGTGGGTTGTGGTAGGCTTTTTGACATTTTTCTGCAACTTGGTCCAAATCGGTCCAGATTTGGATATAGCTGCCATATAAACCGATATCTTGATTTAAAATCTTGGTTACATAAAAAGTGCATTTATAATCCGATTTCACTGAAATTTGATACAGTGATGTAGTTAAGCCTTACTACATTCGTATTGTATATGGTTCAGATCGATTTATTTTTAGATATAGCTACCACAAAAAAAAAAACACAATTTGTTATACACAATTCACAATGACTTGTACTTATAAGCATTTGCTCCAAATCGGAACATATTTCAATATAGCTGCTATGTGCTATAAGGTATGTATTTTTCACCGGATTTTGGCGAAAAGTGGTTTACATATATATCCGAGGTGGTTGGTATCCAAAGTTCAGCCCGGCCGAACTTAACGCCCTTTTACTTATTAGTTATATCTATGGTTGTGTGTTCCCAAAAATTGAATCTGCCAAACGTAGCACTTGTAACATATAAACTTTTGACATTTACGTTTTTATTCTCTTTGCTTTAATTGTTCCCCAACCTTCCCCGCAGCCTTTTGCACTTCCTACACCATAAGCTATCAACGAGACAGAAATTGCATTGCAATTACTATGCTCATCAACATGATACATTGATATCATTATTACCGGTGGAGCTTGCCGTAGTTTGCCACTGCTGCTGCTGCTGCTGTTGCTGCTACAAATTGCATAAATTAATTCCTATTATGGAAGGTAGCAAATTGCATAGCAATTTGTATCAAATTTAAATTCAAATTAATGCGAACCGACTATGAGGGATTTATCAAATGTGGGCATGGGGAAATCAACAATCAATTTGGGCAATTCTCATTCGGATAGATCATCGCATGGAGAAGCATTAAACATGAATTAATATGGACAGCAATGTGTACAGGAGTATATCTATCAGATGATGAAACTAATTTAACGCGACGACTACAGGAGGAAACATGAATGAAATGACTATAAAACTGCAATAGGTGGTAGACATTTAAGCCAATAGGCAATTAAAACGAAATTATTTTCTTTTTGCTTGAAAATGTCATCATTGTTTTTTTTTATATTTTTTTTACTATTTTTCATATTCACCATAGCAAAACAATTTCTTTTTTTGTATCCATATCAAAGGCTTCCAAAATACATTTTCCATAGTATTAAAATTTTTTCACGCAAAAAGGTTTATATTTAATTTCCTTTAGTATGATACTTTTCATAATTTTCGAAATATCTGTAGTCTCATATTACCATAGCAATTGCAAACCTGCTGCCAAAAAAAAGGTATCCTTTATATCACATTTACACTAGCACATATACTTCAAAAATATCTTATCGGCTGTTAAATATCAATTTCATTTCATTTCATTCCATTCCATTCATTGATTCATTCATACACCGATAACCGATATTTAAATTAAATAAAAATCCATTAAAAATATCAATAACTCACAAATCCTTTGTGAACTCCTCAGGCGTTGCCTTCACCTGACTTTTTCACCAATGGCCCTACACATCCGGCAATGAAATAAAAATTGAGAAAAAAAAACGAAATTTCCTACTTCCTGACCGTTCATTCGTCCGTTTGGTTGTCTGGTCGTCGTGTCGATGAGAGGTCAACTTAAAAACGTATGGCTGTAAGGTAGGTGAGAACGAACTTGGTATACCTGACAACATGGAACTTATGGTAATTCAATAAATATCATGTAAGTATTTTTTGACAGGGCTAAGAAAAATTCCAGTTCAGTGTGGGAGATGGGAGATGAAAAAGTTAAAGACGAATCTTAAATACCCTCCAACATGGATCGCATTTGTCAAGTTCTTTGCAAGATAGCTGTATATAGGGATTGAAGGATTGCTGTGCTATTGGAAATATATCAGACTAGCTGACCCGAGCCCGCTCCGCTGCGCCTTCTTTTACTTTATATGGAACAAAAGTTTCCTTGGCATATTTATTTTCGACAATTAAAAAGGTTTTAGTAAAATACCATGCCACGAATATAGTATCGGGTTGCCCAAAAAGTAATTGCGGATTTTTTAAAAGAAAGTAAATGAATTTTTAATAAAACTTAGAATGAACTTTAATCACTTTTTCACACTTTTTTTCTAAAGTAAGCCAAAAGTAACACTGACAGAAAAAAGAATGCAATTACAGAGTCACAAGCTGTGAAAAAATTTGTCAACGCCGAGTATATGAAAAATCCGCAATTACTTTCTGGGCAACCCAATATATCGCTTGACTAATTGTTTAACAATATAAGTGCCATTGTCCGAATCCCATATGATTTTTATTATTCGACAAATTTAAGTTTAGATATAAGGTGTACTCCATTCTTAAAATATTGGGTTGCCCAAAAAGTAATTGCGGATTTTTCATATACTCGGCGTTGACAAAATTTTTCACAGCTAGTGACTCTGTAATTGCATTCTTTCTTCTGTCAGTTATCAGCTGTTACTTTTAGCTTGCTTTAGAAAAAAAGTGTAAAAAAGTATATTTGATTAAAGTTCATTCTAAGTTTTATTAAAAATGCATTTACTTTCTTTAAAAAAATCCGCAATTACTTTTTGGGCAACCCAATACTTTATTTCAGCCCGATATTCTCATGATGTCTGATTTAGGGGTGTTTTCGGGGGTGAGGTGGTCCCCCAGATACTTGACCCTGAAAAAATATCAGCATCCTGCTCTTCTCTCAAATACCATTTATTTAAAACCCCATATTGCCATAGGTTTTGAGGGGAGTTTACAGGATGAGGTGTCGCCCAAACACGTGGTCCCAAATTTGGTTATCAAATTCGTTTTCTAATCTCAAATACCTTCCATTTGAGCCACATATTGGCATGGTCGCAAAGTGTTTACCCTTTGGGGGGTGTTTTGGAGAAGGGGTGATGACTTAAATACATGGTCCTACATTAGAATAGCAAATTCTCTATTCCCAAATACCTCTAAATTGAGGCCCCTTATTGCGATGGTCAGTAAAAAATTGCAGTTTGTGGGGTATTTTGGGAAAGGGGTAGACCCCCAGAAAATTGGTCCAGAAAGTGGGTATCAATTCTTGCTCGACCGCCCAATACCTTTCATTTAAGCCCCACATTGTCATGGTTGGTAAATATGCCCGATTTAGGGGTGTTTTGCGAGTGGGGTGGTCCCCCAAATTCTAAGCCCTGACAACGTGCTTTATTCCCATATATCTATATATCATTTTTTGAACCCCATATTGCCATTGGCCTCAAAATTAGATATCAAATTCGTTATCTAATCTCGTTTAAACTCCTTATTGCAAAAGTCAGCAAATATGTCCGGTTTGGGGTATTGGCCCTAAAAGCTATGAATATTTAGATCCACTCTCTTTACGACCCAAATTGTCTTGGTGAGCAAATACGTCCCATTTGGGGGTTGTTGTGGTGGTGGGACGTCCGCTAGACAGTTGGCCCCTAATGTTCATATCAGATATGTGGTCTACTCCCACATACCTTTAATTTGAGTCCCATATTTCCATAGTCGGCAAATATGACCGGCATGGGGGGTGTTTTGAGGAATGGGCGGCCACTCAGTGAGCTGGCATTGAAAAAATATATAGAATTCGTGTTCTACTCTAAAAACCCTCTTATTTGAGCCTCATATTACAATAGTCAGCAAATACTTTCTAGTTGGGTGGTGTTGTGGAGTAGGGGTGGCCCCATAAACACTTTTCCCGAATATTGATATCAGATTCGTGCTTTACTCGCAAAGACCTTTCATTTGAGCCCCATATTGTTATGGTCGTAAATTTGTCCCCATTGGGGGATGTTTTTGGGAAGAGGCGGCCCCCAAACACTTGGTCCCATATTTGGATATCAGATTCGAATTCTACACTCAAATTCCTTTTATTTAAGCCCCATATTCCCATGTTCAGTAAATAAGTCCTGTTTGGGGGGTGTTTTGGGAATGGGGTGGACCCCCAGAAACGTGGTCCCACATTTGGATATCAGATTCGTATTCTACTCGCAAATACCTTTCATTTGAGTCCCATATTGCCATGGTCGGTAAATATGTCCGATTTAAGGGTATTTTGGGGCTTGGGGTGGTCCCCCTAGCACTTGGTCCGACAATTGGATATCAGATATGTTTTCTTATCCCAAATACCTTTCATTTGAGTCCCATATTGTCGTGATTGTTCTAAATATATGTTTGGTAGGTTTTAGGGTGGGGCAGCCCCCCCCTAGGTACCCCATCCGAAATTTGGATACCAAATTTTTAATTTTAGGGTACTATATGAGAGCATAAAAAATTTCGCTTTGATCGCACCACCCATCTCCTAAATCTGGCGTTTGTGAAATTAGGGTAAGGGGGAGGGTCCGCCCCCTCTTCATATATCAAAAAATGTAGTACCCTTTTTTCACCACGGGGTCATTATGCACCATCTGTAAAAATTTCAAGATAATCGGTGCACAAAAGTTTAGCCAAAGCAGATAAGAATTACGCCCTATAGGGGCGATCGGCTTATATGGCAACTATGTTGGGTTTAGACCGCCCCAGACCACATTTGGCATAAATGTTGAAAATCACAATAGAATCCGTTGTGCAAAATTTCAGGCATATCATACAAGAACTGCGCCCGCAAGGGGTTCAAGAAATTAAATCGGGAGATTGGTTTATATGGCCCAAATCGGTTCAGATTTAAATATAGCCACCATATAGACCGATCCGCCGATTTGGGTTCTTAGGCCCATAAAAGCCACATTTTTGATCCGATTTTGCTGAAATTTGTTTCGGTGAGTTGTGTTAGACCCTTCGACATTCTTCTTCAATTTGGCCCAGATCGGTTCAGATTTGGATATAGCTGTCATATAGACCGATTCGTCGATTTTGGATCTTAAGCCCATAAAAGCCACATTTATTGTGCGATTTCGCCGAAATTTGGAAGCCCCTTCACATACCTCTGCATTATTGGACAGATCCGTTCAAATTTGGATATAGCTGTCATACAGACCGATCTCTAGGTTTTAGGTTTTGGGGCCATAAGAAGCGCATTTATTGTCCGATGTCGCAGCAATTTGGAACAGTGAGTTAGGTCTAGATCGATAAAGATTTGCATACAGCTCCCATATAGACCGATCTCTCGATTTAAGGTTTTGGGCCCACAAATAGCGCATTTATTGTCCGATTTCCCCAATATTTGGAACCGTGAGTTGTGTTAGGCCCTTCGGCATTCTTCTTCAATTTGGCTCAGATCGGCCCAGATTTGTATATAGCTGCCATATGGACCGATCTCTCGATTTAAGGTTTCGGGCCCATAAATAGCGCATTTATTGTCCGATTTCGCCAAAATTTGGGACAGTGAATTAGATTACGCTCCTCGACATACTTCTGCAATATGACACAGATTGGCTTAGTTTTGGATATAGCTGTGATATAGACCGATCTCTCGTTGTAAGTCTTTGGGCCCATAAAAAGCGCATTTATTTTCCAACGTAGTCGAAATGAGGGACAATGAGTTGTGTTAGGCCCCTCGACATTTTTCTTTGATTTGGCTGAGATCGGTCTAGATTTGGATACAGCTGCCATATAGTCCGATCTCTCGATTTAGGGTCTTGCGCCCATAAAAGGCGCATTTATTGTCCGATGTCGCCCAAATTTGGGACACTGAGTTGTGCTAGGCCCTCTAACATTCTTGTTTAATTTGGCCCAGATCGGTCCAGATTTGTATATAGCTGCCATATGGACCGATCTCTCGATTTAAAGTTTTGGGCCCATGAAATGCGAATTTATAGTCCGATTTCGCCAAAATTTGGGACAGTGAGTTAGATAACGACCCTCGACATACTTCTGCAATATGACACAGATCGGTTTAAATTTGTATATAAAGGGTGATTTTTTTGAGGTTAGGATTTTCATGCATTAGTATTTGACAGATCACGTGGGATTTCAGACATGGTGTCAAAGAGAAAGATGCTCAGTATGCTTTGACATTTCATCATGAATAGACTTACTAACGAGCAACGCTTGCAAATCATTGAATTTTATTACCAAAATCAGTGTTCGGTTCGAAATGTGTTCAAATTTTGACAAATTTTGTTCAGCGATGAGGCTCATTTCTGGTTGAATGGCTACGTAAATAAGCAAAATTGCCGCATTTGGAGTGAAGAGCAACCAGAAGCCGTTCAAGAACTGCCCGTGCATCCCGAAAAATGTACTGTTTGGTGTGGTTTGTACGCTGGTGGAATCATTGGACCGTATTTTTTCAAAGATGCTGTTGGACGCAACGTTACGGTGAATGAACACATTTCGAACCGAACACTGATTTTGGTAATAAAATTCAATGATTTGCAAGCGTTGCTCGTTAGTAAGTCTATTCATGATGAAATGTCAAAGCATACTGAGCACCTTTCTCTTTGACACCATGTCTGAAATCCCACGTGATCTGTCAAATACTAATGCATGAAAATCCTAACCTCAAAAAAATCACCCTTTATGTAAACCACCTTTCATCAAAATCCGGCATAAATTGCATGTCCCATAGCAGTTATATCGAAATATGTTCTGCTTTGGACCAAAAACTAATCGATACAAGTCATTGTTCAATTGTGTATAACAAAATATTGGTCTTTTTAGTAGCTACAAATAAAAATAAACCGATCTGATCCATTTGCAATTCAGATGTCGAAAAGCCTAATACAACGAACGGTCCCAAATCTCGGCGAAATCGGATAATAAATGCGCCTTTTATGGGCCCAAAACATTAAATCGAGACATTGGTCTATATGGCAGCTATATTTAAATCTGGATCGTTCCAAATTTGGTACCGTGAGTTGTGCTAGGCTCTTCGACATTTGCAACTTGGCCCAAATCCTTGCAGATTTGGATATAGCTGCCATATACACCGATATCTCGATTTTAAGTCTTGGGCCCATAAATAACAATATAGCGATATAGCTGCTATGGGGTATAAGGTATGCATTTTTCAACGGATTTTGACGAAAGTTGGTTTACATATATTCCACGAGGTGGAGTGTTGCCAACTTAATGCCTTTTTACTTGTTAGACACATAAATTTGACGTCTCCATATCTGCTCTCTAAGACTTTTCTGGCAAGAATACCTTACATCACTTATGCTACACCTCTCAACTCACACTCAGCAGGAGTTTCCAAACGAATATTTCCATTTGTTGCCAACCATGAGACAAAGTCATTATACCTACCATCCTATAGTTGGTTGGTGGGTATAAAAATTGCCATAGGTAAAAATATTTCCCATGAATTCGGCCGGTTTTTATACCCACCACCGAAAGATGGGGGTATATTCATTTTGTCATTCCGTTTGCAACACATCGAAATATCCATTTCCGACCCTATAAGGTATATATATTTCTGATCAGCGTAAAAATCTAAGACGATCTAGACATGTCCGTCAGTCTGTCCGTCTGTCTGTTGAAATCACGCTAGAGTCTTCAAAAATAGAGATATTGAGCTGAAACTTTGCACAGATTCTTTTTTTGTCCACAAGCAGGTTAAGTTCGAAGATGGGCTATATCGGACTATATCTTGATATAGCCCCCCATATAGACCGATCCGCCGATTTAGGGTCTAAGGCCAATAAAAGCTACATTTATTATCCGATTTTGCTGAAACTTGGGACAGTGAGTTTTCTTAGGCCCTTCAACGTCCTCCGTTAATATGATTCAGATCGGTTTAGATTTGGATATAGCTGCCATATAGACCGATCCTCCGATTTAGGGTCTTAGGCCCATAAAAGCTACTTTTATTATCCGATTTTGCTGAAATTTGGGACAGTGAGTTGTGTTAGGCCCTTCGACATCCTTTGTCAATTTGGCTTAGATCGGTCCAGATTTGGATATAGCTGCCATATAGACCGATCCTCCGATTTAGCGTCTTAGGCCCATAAAAGCCACATTTATGGTCCGATGTCGCTGAAATTTGGGACAGTGAATTGTCTTAGGCCCTTTGACATCCTTCGTCAATTTGGTCCAGATCGGTTCAGATTTGGATATAGCTGCCATATAGACCGATCCTCCGATTTAGGGTCTAAGGCCCATAAAAGCCACATTTATTATCCGATTTCGCTGAAATTTGGGACAGGGGTTTGTGTTAGGCCCTTCAACTTCCTTCGTTAATTTGGACCAGGTCGGTACAGATTTGGATATAGCTGCCATATAGACCGATCCGCCGATTTAGGGTCTTAGGCCCATAAAAGCCACATTTATTATCCGATTTTGTTGAAATTTGGGGCAGTGGGTTGTTTAAGGCCCTTTGACATATTTCTTCAATTTGGTTCAGATCGGTCCAGATTTGGATATAGCTACCACATAGATCGATCCTCCGATTTATGGTGTAAGGCCCATAATAGCCACATTCATTATCCGATTTTGCTGAAATTTGGGACAGTGAGATGTGTTAGGCCCTTTGACATATTTGTTCAATTTGGTCCAGATCGGTACAGATTTGGATATAGCTGCCATATAGACCGATCCGCCGATTTAGGGTCTTAGGCCCATAAAAGCCACATTTATTATCCGATTTATCTGAAATTTGGGACAGTGAGTTATGATAGGCTCCTCGATGTCCTTCGTCAATTCGGCCCAGATCGGGCCAGATTTAGATATAGCTGCCATATAGACCGATCCTCCGATTTAGGGTCTAAGGCCCATAAAAGCCACATTTATTATCCGATTTCGCTGAAATTTGGGACAGGGATTTGTGTTAGGCCCTTCAACTTCCTTTGTTAATTTGGACCAGGTCGGTACAGATTTGGATATAGCTGCCATATAGACCGATCCGCCGATTTAGGGTCTTAGGCCCATAAAAGCCACATTTATTATCCGATTTTGTTGAAATTTGGGGCAGTGGGTTGTTTAAGGCCCTTTGACATATTTCTTCAATTTGGTTCAGATCGGTCCAGATTTGGATATAGCTACCACATAGATCGATCCTCCGATTTATGGTGTAAGGCCCATAATAGCCACATTCATTATCCGATTTTGCTGAAATTTGGGACAGTGAGATGTGTTAGGCCCTTTGACATATTTGTTCAATTTGGTCCAGATCGGTTCAAATTTGGATATAGCTGCCATATAGACCGATTTTTTGATATATTGTTTTGGGCCCATAAAATGCTCATTTATTGCCCGATGTCCCCGAAATTTGGAACAGTGAGTTAACTTTAGCCCCTTGACATACTTCTGCAATATCGCACAGATCGGTCCAGATTTGGATATAGCTGCCATATAGACCGATATCTAGGTTTTAGGTTTTGGGGCCATAAAAGACGCATTTATTGTTCGATATCGCTGAAATTTGAGACAGTGAGTTTGGTTAGGCTCTTCGACGTCCTTCTTCAATTTTGCCCAGATCGGTCCAGATTTGAATATAGCTGCCATATAGACCGATCTCACGATTTAAGGTTTAGGGCCCATAAAAGAGGCATTTATTGTCTGATTTCGCCGAAATTTGGGACAGTGCTTAGTGTTAGGCTCTTCGACATGTTTATGCAACTTGGCCCAAATCGGTCCAGATTTGGATATAGCTGCCATGTAGACCGATATCTCGATTTAAAGTCTTGGCCCCATAAAAGGCGCATTTATAATCCGATTTCACTGAAATTTGACGCAGTGACTTATGTTCGGCTTTTCGACATCCGTGTCGTATATAGTTCAGATCGGTATGAGGTATATAAGTATAAGGTATGAAATTTTCACCGAATTTTGATGAAAGGTGGTTTACATATATACCCGAGGTGGTGGGTATCCAAAGTTCGGCCCGGCCGAACTTAACGCCTTTTTACTTGTTTTTTTTTTTTGGTGGCAATGTCAATGGTATGATTGCAGTGGAGTCTTGTTGCATTCCATTCATTTCATATCATTACGATTCAATACAGTTCAATACGATTCATTTAATTTATAAATGTGTAATTATGTGGCAATACACTCTCTTACCCATACACAGCCACACACGGCCACACTCAAACAGACACCCACACCCACAGACATTTGTATTATAATAATTTACCATAAGGCCAAAAGGCCAATGTTCATGTGAATCTCAGATATCCTTAGCAGCATGCCAATGTCCACTGAATGAATGCATGAATGTATGAATGGAAATGTTGTTCGGCATGTCAATGCCTTTATAGTCGTATGTAGTGGAAACGATTGCAGAATATTCCCTATAATTGCAAATGGAAATGCTTTCAAAAAATCATATCCATGATTGGTGTGAACGCCAACCAAAAAAATAAAAGAGTGAATATTTACCGACCGAAAAAAGCAATTAATATATAAATTTCCATTTAAAAAATATTTACCGGTTGTTAATCATGTATTTCATTATTAATTAATGCTCAACCACAATGCGAGCTGCTACGTTTAAAAACCGAAACCAAAAGAATAAAGAAAAAGCCTCGAATTGAAATTTTTTTATGTAATTACCAGAGATATGCAGGAATAATCATTAACTTGGTATTACAATAAACTTAAAGACTTAAGAAATTAAATCAAACAAGTAGTCAATGAGGAAAGGTCAAAGTATGATACCCTAGCCGACTATATGATACCTAAAACCTATGTCGAAATCTCCTATATTTTAATTTTGCATACTCAATATACTGAAGTATCGAATAGAAGCTTATACAGGGTGGCTGATGAATATTGCTACAATGATGAATATTGCTACATTTTTTTTTCGGTGTATGGAATACATTTTTCTTTTATTCATGTTAAATTAAATTATTAAATTAATTATTAAATTATTATTAATTAAATTAATTAATTAATTAATTAAATTAATTATTAAATTATTATTATTAAATAGAAAAAAAGTTATTACATTTTTTTTTGGTAGCGGCTTTCATCAGCCACCCTGTATGACTCATTCACCGTGTAAAATGAGGAGCTTTCGATCTGCTCTGCCAAAGCTATGTCCCGCTGGTCATTACCTAGTGGAGAATGCCACGAAATGTAATGCCCATTTAAGTCCTCTAGAACCAGACGATTGTGGCCAGACTGTAACTCCGTTATGAGCGGCATGTAAGCTTAGCCATAAATTGGCACACAGCTACAAACTGTTATTTTGGGGTGGGGCGAGCCGCTTAGGGATAGATCCAAAACTTTTATATAAGTTTCATATTCTACCCTCAAGTAATTTAAATCCCATGTTGTCCCGATCGGTCTACATACTCGTTTGGGGATGTTTTTTTGGGGTGGGAGGGACCCCCTGGGTCATCACCCCGAATTTTCATATAAGTTTCGTATTATACATCCAATTATCTTTCACTTGATACCCATTTTAACCCATCCGGTAAACATGTAATTTTTGGGCGGTTTTTGGGGGTGGGATCCGCCCCACCTGACATTTGGGGTCCAATTATTATATCATTTCATTTGCTCCCAATATTTTCCCAATCGATAATCATCTTCGTTTGAGTGGGTTTTGGGGTAGGGCGTCCCCTAGGGTTATTTGAACCCAAAGTTTTATAACAATTTTTTGTATTGGGTTGCCCAAAAAGAAATTGCGGATTTTTTAAAAGAAAGTAAATGCATTTTTAAAATAAAACTTAGAATGAACTTTAATCAAATATAAGCAAGCTAAAAGTAACAGCTGATAACTGACAGAAGAAAGCAAGCAATTACAGAGTCACAAGCTGTGAAAAAATTTGTCAACGCCGACTATATGAAAAATCCGCAATTACTTTTTGGGCAACCCAATATTTGGGTTACCAAAAGGTGGAATACAAATTTTCACTAAAATCGATGCCCCCAAAAAGCAATAAATGCGCCTTTTATGGTCCTAAGACCCTAAATCGGAGGATCGGTCTATACGGAAGCTATAACCAAATCTAGACCGATCCGGGCGAAATTAACGAAGGATGTTGAAGGGCCAAACACAACTCACTGTCGCAAATATCAGCAAAATCGGGCAATAAATGCGCCTTTTATGGGACTAAGACCCTATATCAGCGGATCGGTCTATATGGTAGCTATATCCAAATCTGAACCAATGTGTATCAAATTGACGAAGGATATCGAAGGACCTAAGAGAACATACTGTTCCGAATTTCAGCAAAATCGGATAATAAATGTGGCTTTTATGGGCCTAAGACCCTATATCAGCGGATCGGTCTATATGGCAGCTATATGCAAATCTGAACCGATCTGAGCCAAATTGACGAAGGATGTCGAAGGACCTAAGACAACTCACTGTCCCAAATTTCAGCAAAATCGGATAATAAATGTGGCTTTTATGGGCCTAAGACCCTATATCAGCTGATCGGTCTATATGACAGCTATAACCAAATCTAGACCGGTCGAGGTGAAATTAACGAAGGATGTCGAAGGGCCTAACACAACTCACTGTCCCAAATTTCAGCAAAATTGGATAATAAATGCGGCTGTTATGGGCCAAGACCCTATATAAGCGGGTCGGTCTATATGACAGCTATATCCAAATCTAAACCGATCTGTACCAAATTGACGAAGGCTATGGAAGGGCCTAAGACAACTCACTGTCCCAAATTTCAGCAAAATCGGATAATAAATGTGGCTTTTATGGGCCTTAGACCCTAAATCGGAGGATCGGTTAGATTTTATGGCTGCTATATCCAAATCTGGACCGACCTGGGCCAAATTAACGAAGGATGTCGAAAGGCCTATGACAACTCACTGTCCCAAATTTCACCATCTTCGAACTTAACTTGCTTATGGATAAAAAAAAAGAATCTGTGTAAAGTTTCACCCCAATATCCTTATTTTTGAATATTTTGTAGCGTGATTTCAACAGACAGGCGGACAGACGTACGGACATGTCTAGATGGTCTTAGATTTTTACGCTGATCAAGAATACTTAATAGGGTCGGAAATGGATATTTCGATGTGTTGCAAACGGAATGCCAAAATTAATATACCCCCATCCTGCGGTGGTGGGTATAAAAATGGTCCAGATTGGAAAATATTTCGATATAGCTGTCATATAGACTGATCTGGGGAGTTTGGGTCTTAGGCTTATAACAGGCGCATTTATTATCCAACTTAGCTGAAATTTGGAACGGTTAGTTGTATAGAGACTCCCAACATCTATATCGAATGTGGTCCAGATCGGGCTATATATAGATATATTGGGTTGCCCAAGAAGTAATTGCGGATTTTTCATATAGTCGGCGTTGACAAATTTTTTCACAGCTTGTGACTCTGTAATTACATTCTTTCTTCTGTCAGTTATCAGCTGTTACTTTTAGCTTGGTTTAGAAAAAAAAGTGTAAAAAAAGTATATTTGATTAAAGTTCATTCAAAGTTTTATTAAAAATGCATTTACTTTCTTTTAAAAAATCCGCAATTACTTTTTGGGCAACCCAATAGTTCTATGGCAGCAAACCGATCACCAGCTTCAAGGTGTAAAAACCATAAAAGTGGCATTTATTAGAGGGCCTCAACTCTACCATCTGTGAAAATTTCATGAAAAATGGTTCAGTCGTCTTTGAGTCTGTTCCGAACAATCAAATAAAGAAAGCGCAACAATTTCATCGAAAACGTCTAAGTGAGTCTGAAGGCAGACTGCCATTTAAACCTAATCTAACCTACCATTTTAGTTAATTTTCGACTTATTTATCATTCTCTAGCATTGATTTTCTTGTTTTCCAGAATCTTTTACAAAGTTCCAATATTATGCTCATACATTACTTTTAAGCTTTGTGAAGTAGATTTGCATTTTTTAAACTCTTAGATGAAAACAAATTTCCCCTTAAGCACTGAAATGACCAGCAGCGGATTCCTTACTACGAGTATTTGTTTTTTACGACTATTGATAAATTTATTCACATTATTTAACATACGAAAATTGTTCATAAAAACATACTAGACACGGTAGACAAAGGAATGCGCCAACAAGGTGGCTGCCTGCCAAAGACATACGAGTTTCTCGGAAAGCTTCAAAAGTAAAATAGGCAGATCGGTATATAGGGGAGCTGTATCAGGCAAAATACCGATTCATACCATATTTCACACGTATGTTGAAGGTCATGGCCGTTGTACAAAATTTCAGCCAAATCGGATAATAATTGCGCCCTCTAGAAGCTCAAGAAGTCAAGATCCCAGATCGATATATGTGGCATCTACATTAGGTTTTGCACCGATTTGAACCATATTAGACACAGTTGTTGGAAGTCATAACAAAACACGTCATGCAAATTTTCCGCCAAACCTGATAATAATTCCGCCCAGTAAAGGCTCAAGAAGTCAAGATCCCAGATCGGTTTATATGACAGCCATATCAGGTTATGAACCGGTTCGAACCAAACTTAAGACAGTTTTTGGAAGTCACAATAAAAAACTTCCAACAAAATTTCAGCCAAATCGGATAAGAATTGTGGCCTCTATTGGCTCAAGAAGTCAAGATCCAAGATCGGTTTGTATGGCAGCTATATCAAAACATAGACCGATATGGTCCATTTACAATCCCAACCGACCTTCACTAATAAAAATTTATTGTGCAAAAAATCGATATAAATGACAGCTATATCCACACATAAACTGAGGGGCCTTACACAACTGCTTGTGCCAATTCTCAGCAAAATCGGGCAGTAAATGCGGCTTCTATGGGCCTTGACCATTAATCGGTAGATTGGTCTATATGGGGCTATATCAAGATAGTAGTAGTAGTAGTAGTACAATCTTTATTTATTTATTACATTTCTCATTATATAATTTAACAGTGATTATAAAAATTAATTGAGTGAGTGTAAGAAGAAAATCAAAAAATAATAAAGATTAATCGGCTATGACTTGTGTCGTCAGCCGGATATTTATGAGTTATCCATTTTAAAATTTGTAGTATAATGAACTTATTCAGTTAAAAAAGGTCTAGGCAAACTCCGTTGTTATCAATTTACGGTAGTGTAGAGCCGCTTTTATATATCCGATAAGATTTTTCCAGTCTTGGGTGTCTGTTCCATCTAATATTCGTATGATGGCGTCCTCATTTAATGCAGATCTACCGAAAAAACCATTCCTTAAATGTCGATATATTGGGCAAATACCTAAAAAGTGATGAAGCGTTTCTCTTTCTTGTAGGTTACATATCGTACACTGGTCGTTGGCATTTGTATGTGTGGCAAAGTGGTTAGCGTTCAAAAATATTAGGTCACATCTGGCCTTAAATATCCATGCAATTTCTTCATTGGTATAGTTTCCACTGAGGTACATATGACTTCTCGTGTAGTCCAAATATTTATATAGTCTAGTGCTACTTTGCTGTGCTCTTTGAATAGCAATACTTTTGTTGCGTAAACTCATTTCTTCAATTAAATTTGCTGCCATTGCATTCCAGGAAATCAGACTAAAGTTTTCATCAATGTGGGGTATGTTATACTGGCTTAAAAGATTGTTTAAGTGATGTGCCCAAAATAGTTTTTTTTTGTATTATTTTTTGGGTTAACTGGTAAGGCAGCCTTTCCCTTTTGTATTGAAATTTTGTTCTAGTGATATAATGCAAATGCATCTGCATCATATAAATGTGGCCTTCTTCGACTCCAGTCTCTAAAGTTATTGCGTAGTTGGGTGTAGAATCAGGCAACTTTAGTACCTTTTTTAAAAAGAACCGCTGCAACTTATCAGCTTCATCGAAACAGCCAAATCCCCATACTTGTGCACCATAAGATTGGATTGATCTGCATACTGCCATGTAGAGATTCCATTTTTGATTCATGGATATATTGTTCTTGCTTAGGAAGTTTTTCCAGGTCATATTTAAGGCAAGTTTTGCTTGCGTTGTTCTGGCCGCGACATGTTGGTTGAATTTCATTTGAGGTGTCAGTATGAATCCTAAGTAATTGTACTCTGACACTACTTCAATTTGTTCATTATTCAGTGTCCATCTTTCTTGCGCCGATAATCTACCACCGTTTCTAAAGACCATTATTTTCGATTTGGCTAAGTTTACGATAAGGTTCCATTTCACACAGTAATCTTCTAGATTGTATATCATTCTTTGAAGAACGTCCTTGTCTTCAGCCAAAATGACTATATCGTCAGCATAAAGAAGTACTCGTATATTGATGTCATCCACCATTATGCCTCCTCCCAGAGAATCATGTATGTCATTGACATATAAGGTGAAAAGTAATGGCGACAGCAGGCAGCCTTGTTTTACTCCTGAATTCGTGTTAAAATATTCGGACAATTCATTCCCAGTCCACACTGCTGTTTCTGTCCTCTGATAGGCACTTTCAATTATTTTAGTTAATTTATATGATAAACCCAGTTCGTATAATTTGTAAAGCATTAGGTTTCGTGATATGTTATCAAAGGCAGCTTTGAAATCTACGAAAAATGCATATGTTTTTTTCTTCTCTGACAATTTAATGTTTATTATCGCCGATAGGTTGTAAATATTATCCGTGGTCGAATAATTTTTTCGAAATCCGGCCTGATATTCTACAATTATACTTCTTTCTTCTGCCCAAGCATATAATCTTTCATTTAAGATACCCATAAAAATTTTGGCTATCGCATTCATAAAAGATATCCCTCTATAATTTGCGGGATCATTTAAACTTCCTTTTTTATGTATAGGGAAAATTATCGTTTTTATGAATACTTCATCTATGGTTCCGTTGCTGTACATTCTGCTGTATGTCCTAGCCAATTCTGTCAGAAACTCTTCCGATGCGTTGGCAAAAAACTCATAAGGGGTCCTGTCTTCACCAGGTGCTTTGTTCATTTTAACTTTGGACAACATGTTTTTAATATCAATATTTAATATATCAAGATAGTGTTCGAACTGAGCCATATTCATTATGAATGTCGAGGCTAAGACTAGCAACTCAGAATAGCATTCCAAGCGCCTCGATCTTCGAGATTTCTTTTACTAATTGATCTTTCCATCGGAGTTTTAGTCGTCCCGATTTGCGTGTACCACAGTGATCGCCTTTAAAAGACTTCTTCGCTAGAGTTTCTTCGCTAGAGCTTCTTCGCTAGAGCTTCTTCGCTAGATCTTCTTCGCTAGAGCTTCTTCTCCTAAAGCGTCTTAATTTATTATGACAACTTGACCTAGCCAACGCAACTGTTGTATTTTGTGTGTGGTTACTTATTCCACTGTAGTTCCCACAGTCCGTCTTGTCTCCTTTCTTGTTCATAGAACTTAGTTTGCTGAGGTTCAAATCATAGGGTATGCGTTCTTCTAGCCTGATCGTGCAGACAAGCTGCATGCAGCCTTATCAGCGTGTCAACTCCGGTCTTAAATAGATCAGCGGGCAACCCATCGGCTTCTGCTGCGTTGTTCTTCTTCATTCGGGTCACTGCTATTTGGACCTCATTTGACCATTTGGGGAAAACATTCTATACCATCATCAGGAATTGGTTCTACGGTATTCTCTTTGCCACCATCGTCGAACACTAACAGCTGGGATAAATGTTCTTTCCATATCCCAAGCACATTATCTGAATCAGTAACCAGATTGCCTTCTTTGCCTCTGCAGAAGTATGTGCCTGCGAAAAAACGCCATCAATTTGATATTTGATTCATTCGTAGAATTTTCGGACTTCATAAAAACTTCTGTACATTTCAATTCGCTCATACTCACGTCTTTCCATTTCCCTTGCCTTTCTGCAGAATAGACGTTTCACTCTGTCTCCTTTGCTCCCGATACCTCTCCTTCATCTAGAGTTGCTATGGTGCCGAAGACAATTCACTGCGCCGAATTCCAATCCAATCGGGTATTAAATGATCTGATTGGGCTAAAATTTTGTACGCAGTGTTCTGGTACGAGTTTCAAGAACTGTGCCATGTCTGGTCCAAATCGGTATAAACCAATATGGGTCCCATATATAGGGTTGCCCAAAAAGTAATTGCGGATTTTTTAAAAGAAAGTAAATGCATTTTTAATAAAACTTAAAACGAACTTTAATCAAATGTACCTTTTTACACTTTTTTTCTAAAGCAAGCTAAAAGTAGCAGCCGATAATTGACATAAGAAAGAACGCAATTACAGAGTCACAAGCTGTGAAAAAATTTGTCAACGCCGACTGTATGAAAAATCCGCAATTACTTTTTGGGCAAACCAATATAAATCGATCTTCCGATTTGACAATTAGAGGCCCTGGAAGCAGCAATTGTTATCCGATTAGGCTGAAATTATGCACGCAGTGTTTCGTTACGAATTTCAACAATCGTGCCAAATATGGTCCAAATTGGGTAATAATTTGAATTTTTCCTGATTTTGTAAAACTTTGGTATGTAGACATTTTTAACAGAATCCATGGTGGTGGGTCCTAGGGATTCAACTGAACTTAGCCCGTTCTTATACCCTCCACCATAGGATGGTGCAAATATTCATCTGAGACCCCATAAAGTTTATATATTCTTGATCGTCGTGACATTTTATGTCGATCAAGCCATGTCCATCCGTCCGTCTGTCCGTCCGTCTGTCTGTCGAAAGCACACTAACTTTCGAAGGAGTAAAGCTAGCTCCTTAAAATTTTTCACAAATACTTCCTTTTAGTGTAGGTCGGTTGGGATTGTAAATGGGCCATATCCGTCCATGTTTTGATATAGCTGCCATATAAACCGATCTTGGGTCTTGACTTCTTGAGCCTCTAGAGGGCGCAATTCTTATCCGATTGAAATGAAATTTTGCACTACGTGTTTTGTTTTCATATCCAAGAACTGTGTCAAGTATGGTTCAAATCAGTCCATAACTTGATGTAGCTGCCATATAAACCGATCTTGGGTCTTGACTTCTTGAGCCTCTAGAAGGCGCAATTCTTATCCGATTGAAATGGAATTTTGCACGACGTGTTTTGTTACGATATCCAACAATTGTGCCAAGTATGGTTCAAATTGGTTCATAACCTAATATAGCTGCCATATAAACCGACTTTGGGTCCTGACTTCTTGAGCCTTTAGAGGGCGCAATTCTTATCCGATTGGAATGAAATTTTGCACGATGTGTTTCGCTATGACTTCAAACAACGGTGCCAAGTATGGCTTAAATCGCTCCATAACCTGATATAGCTGCCATATAAACCGATCTGGGGTCTTGATTTCTTGAGCCTGTGGAGGGCGCAATTCTTATCCGATTGGAATGCAATTTTGCACGTAATGTTTTGTCGTGATATCAAACAACTGTGCCAAGTATAGTTTGATATAGCTGCCATATAAACCGATCTGGGGTCTTGACTTCTTCAGCCTCTAGAGGGCGCAATTCTTATCCGATTGAAATGAATGTTTGCACGAAGTATTTTGTTATGATATCCAACAACTGTGGCAAGTATGATTCAAATCGGTCCATAACCTGATATAGCTGTCATATAAACCGATCTTGGGTCTTGACTTCTTGAGCCTCTAGAGGGCGCAATTCTTATCCGATTGGAATGAAATTTTTCACAATGTGTTTCGCTATGACTTCCAACAACTGTGCTGAGTATGGCTCAAATCGGTCCTTAACCTGATATAGCCGTTATATAAACCAATCTGGGGACTTGACTCCTTGAGCATCTAGAATGCCCAATTCTTATCCGATTTGGCTGAAATTTAGCATGACGTATTTTATTATGACTTTCAACAACTGTGACATATAAGGTTCAAATCCGTTTATAACCTGATATAAATAGCTGCCATATAAACCGATCTGGGATTTTGACCTTTTGAGCCTCTAGAGGTCACAATTATTATTCGGTTTGCCTGAATTATTGTACGACGGATCCTCACATGACCATTAAAATACGTGTTTATTTTGGTCTGAATCGGTCTATAGCCTGATACAGCTCCCATATAAATCTATTTCTCTATTTTACTTCTTGAACCCCCAAAGGGCGCAATTCTTATTCGAATTGGCTGACATTTTACACAGGTCTCCAAAATATAATATAATTGTGGTCCGAACCGGACCATATCTTGATATCGCTCTAATAGCAGAGCAAATCTTTTCTTTTATTCTTTTTTTTGCCTAAGAAGAAATGCGGGAAAAGAACTCGACAAATGCGATCCATGGTGGAGGGTATATAAGATTCGGCTCGGCCCAACTTAGCGTCTTTACTTGATACTTGCTTATAATTCCCATTAATATATAGAATATAGACAGCTTTCCTTGTTATAACCCTAACATCATAGCTTTATACCCTACACCACTACTGTGGTACAGGGTATTATAATTTAGTGAAATAGTTTGTAACACCCAAAAGGAAGACAGATAGACCCATTGATAAGTATACCGATCGACTCAGAATCACTTTATGATTCGATTTAGCTATGTCCCTCTGTATGTCTGTCCGTCTATCTGTCTGCCTGTCTGTCTGTCCATGTTAAGTTGTGTACAAACTACAGGTCTCAATTTTCATCCGATCGTCTTCAAATTTGGTATGGGCGTGTTTTTCGGTCTAGAGCCAAAGCCTATTGAAATTGGTAAAAATCGGTTCGGATTTGGATATAGCTCCCACATTGTACTTATAGGGTAGGTGTAGGGTATTATAAAGTCGGCACCCCACGACTTTTGCCTTTTCTCACTTGTGTGAAACATTTAAAATGTTGTGTTAATATGACTAATAAACGTTTTGCCCATTAGTCTTTCACCTTGCGAAATTCCACAAATTTCCCAAATTTTGTCATTAAAAGTTGCACTGCACCTTTTCATTCACTATTCACTTCATTCACACGAAATGCATATTGAAAAGTTGCGAGTTCCTTTTTGGCTTTGCAAAGGTATTTATTGTCCAAATGTTGATTGGATAATTCGTTGCTTTCATTGCAATGGCGACGACGACCTTCTCCACCACTTATTGTCCATGCCATGGCAGTTACAAGCGTTTACTTAATTTAATGTGACTTGCTTTTTATTAAGTTCGATTTTATTTTCTACCCTCTGTGTTGTTTGTGTCCTTTTGGTGGTGCTGTTCACGTTTTACGCCATTTTTGTTGTTGGCATCTCGTCGAAAGTTGCACACAGTGTAACTTTTGCGGTAAGCACTTTTCACACAATCATTTCGAAATGGAATCGACTGAAGTTTCGACAAACAACCAAAGATGGTGGAGCACAGTGCTGTGGGACAAAAGATGAGTTGGGGTTTACTTAACCGAGTGCATGTAAGAGAATTTGAGACTACGTCCGGCCACCTGAAGTTATTTTCCACGTCAAGTGAATGTTTGGGCAACTGTGAACGCCTATATCGTCAATCTGGCGTCAATGTTAATGCGACTTTTATCGGGAAAACATTTTGGAAGTTATTTCGCATCCTGGAACAGAGAATCCTTAAATAAGTACATGAGCGAGGATAAATCATCTAAGATGGTCTTCTGGGTCTGTTTTTGCGAGTCGAAAACAGCGGTGAATGAGTCTTCCAGGTTCCGCAAGATTGCTTTCCAAACATCCGAAAGCATTCTCTTGGAAGCATTCTTAGAGAACATTCAGGCTCAGAGACGCTCGAGCTACTGGCTGCTAAGCACTTCCCTGGGTGCTCGGACATGGCCGATAGATCATTTATCGATGGTATCGATGACTCCTCACACAACATAGCGCAAAGTTACTGTCCGTGGTTGAGCACATGATAGCGGAGGAGAAGATACTCTGGGCAGTGAGTTTGTTTGAACCCTCCAGGTCAACAGTACTGTATGGCGTACTGTTTGCTATGCTCCAAAGGGCAAAACCGATTGTCATTTGTCTCCTTTAAGATTATTTTAAGAAGCTGCGATTAACTAGTCTTTGTACAAACTGCGTGGCGGGATTGTGACATCAATAATCGTTATACTCATTTTCGGTCACGCCAATGAAGTACTCATTAAACTCTTCTAGCTTAACCCCTATGTCTATTCATTACTATGTACAGTTAAGCAACAACAACCAAACAGCGTCGTCGCTTCTCTACCATCGGTTGAGATGTTGTTGTTGTTGTAACGCCAATCAGCAACTGTTTTCGTGATGCCCACACAACAGGCTGGCGCTGAATATAAAAGGGAGACAGACAAGCGAATGGGGGCAGTCAGTGCGAAGCAGCGAAACAACCAACATTAGGCAAAAGCCAACACCAGAATCCTTGCATATCTTTATTGAATTGCTTACCACGGTCTCCTGGATATCCTGTAGAATACAAGCATAACATTACTGGAGTACTTACCATGTTATCCTGTCTATCCTGTAGAATACTGGCATATCTTTACTAGAGTACTTACAACGGTCTCCGGCCTATCCTGTAGAATCCTAGCATATCCTTACTGGAGTGCTTACCAAGGTCTCCTGCCTATCCAGTAGAATCCTACCACAGCCTTACTAAAATATTAACCATAGTCTCGTGCCTATCCTGTAGAGTTCTTGCATATCCTTACTGGAGTACTTACCACGGTCTCCGGCCTCTCCTGTAGAATCCTTGCATTTCCTTACTGAAGTACTTACCACAGTTTCCTGCCTATCCTGTAGAATCCCAGCATACCTTAACTGTAGTACTTACCAAAATCTCCTGCCTATCCAGTAGAATCCTACCACAGCCTTACTGAAATACTTACCACAGTTTCCTGCCTATCCTGCAGAATCCTGGCATATCTTTACTGGAGTACTTACCACCGTCTCCGGCCTATCCTGTAGAATCCTAGCATATCCTTACTGGAGTGCTTACCAAGGTTTCCTGCCTATCCAGTAGAATCCTACCACAGCCTTACTAAAATATTAACCATAGTCTCGTGCCTATCCTGTAGAGTTCTTGCATATCCTTACTGGAGTACTTACCACGGTCTCCGGCCTCTCCTGTAGAATCCTTGCATTTCCTTACTGAAGTACTTACCACAGTTTCCTGCCTATCCTGTAGAATCCCAGCATACCTTAACTGGAGTACTTACCAAAATCTCCTGCTTATCCAGTAGAATCCTACCACAGCCTTACTGAAATACTTACCACAGTTTCCTGCTTATCCTGCAGAAACCTGACATATCCTTCCTAGAGCACTTTCCTCGGTCTCCGGCCTATCCTGTAGAGTTCTTGCATATCCTTACTGGAGTACTTACCACGGTCTCCGGCCTCTCCTGTAGAATCCTTGCATTTCCTTACTGAAGTACTTACCACAGTTTCCTGCCTATCCTGTAGAATCCCAGCATACCTTAACTGGAGTACTTACCAAAATCTCCTGCCTATCCAGTAGAATCCTACCACAGCCTTACTGAAATACTTACCACAGTTTCCTGCTTATCCTGCAGAATCCTGACATATCCTTCCTAGAGTACTTTCCTCGGTCTCCGGCCTATCCTGTAGAATCCTAGCATATCCTTACTGGAGTACTTACCACGGTATTCTGCCTATCCTGTAGAATCCTTGTAAATCCTTTCTGGAGTACTTAACACGGTCTTCTGCCTATCCTGTAGAATCCTAACAAATTCTTTCTGGAGTCCTTAACACAGTCGCTTGTCTATCCTGTAGATTCCTTGTCCTTGTTTGAGTGCTTACTAAGGTCCTTGCTGTGGTCTTCCTGCTTGTCCGTACTCAAGTGCTTACTAAGGTCTATTGCCGCATTTTTCCTTCTCGTCCTTGCTTGAGTGCTTACTAAGGTCTCTTGCCGTAGTTTTTCCCCATGTCCCTGCTTGAATACTTACTAAGGTCTCTTGCCGTAGTTTTCCTCCTCGTCCTTGCTGCAGTACTTGCAAGAGATTCCTGCGTAGATTTCCTCCTGGTCCTTGCTTGAGTACTTACTAAGGTATCTTGTGGTAGTTTTCCATCCCTTATACCAACAGAGCGAGCACTCGTCCTCATCTTGGTTTCCACTCCTTGTGTTTGCAATCTCCGAGCCGTGGTACCCCGCTCCCTACCCGAGCCCTTACTTCAAAGACCCCGTCACTGGCTAGAGTACTTACTAAGGTCTCTACCGCCGACATCCCCAAGAAATCCACTGTTAACCCACAGGGAGAGGCTCTCCGCGGGTTATAGTATTTACCAAGGTCTCTATCACCAATCTCAGAATATCCCAAGAAGGTCCACCTACCCACTTCTCTCGGAAGTCTGGACCAACGCCTTACGGATTTGTACTATTCTTTCCTAGACTAAGGAGTCTTAAGTCATCTCAGACCAGAAAAGATAAGATTGAAACCAACTCTTTCTCGTCTTTCTCTCTCTGCCTCAAAACCAATAAATTTCTGTGACTAGCCCTTGGCCTCGGCGAGCTTACCTCAGCACAAAGGGGAGACCTGTCGTTATAGGATGTTAGGGTGGTCATATCCCGAAAGTGGGAAAGCTGAGCCATGATTTGCCCAAGGACTACAGACCGTTAGGATGAGACGCTTCCCTTTTGAACACTCGGAGAGACTAATTGACATATGTATTAGGGATCATCTCGATCCTTCATTGGTTCGAGGTCTGTCAGCATGCGTACACTAAGGGTCGATCGGTTAAAGTGCCCTTCATGATGTGGTTGACTACATCGAGGCGAATTTGTGTGTGTGAGACATAGAAAGGGCTGACGTTAAGTTGTAATCCACCCATTGCGCTCTGGAGGACATGGAGGTCCCCCTTTTTCAGTGAATGGGATTCTGAGGTCTTTCGAGAAGGAGAGGCTGAAGGTCGTTGCCTACGCGTGCGATGCCATGGTATCATCATAGTGAGAGCCCGTTTCCTCTATACTATAAGCGACCTCCATCAGGGGGATTTGCAGAAACTGTCCATCAACGGGCTTGGCATAGATCCCTCAAAGCCTAAATTGGTCCTTTAACTAGGAGGCGAAAACTGGGTGTTTTTATGGACCTATCCTGGATGGGGTGGAGCTACCGCTCTCTTCGTATGTCAAATACTTGGGCGAAATTTTTGACAGAAACTGAGTTGGAGAAGAAAAGCCAAAGAAAGTGTCAAAAGGGGATTGAATGCACTCTGCTCTTGTCGCAACTTGAAAGAAAGAAGTTGGGGGCTGAGGCCGGGGGCCTATGGTTTTCCGGGGAGGCACAAAGTTTTGGACAACTGTTCACTTCGCAGGATGATCGAGAAGGCCCTGAACCTTCTCGATCCGCGGCAGTGCCAATCTATGGGGCAAGGAGAAGTGTCTCGGGAGAGGTGTAGAAGGCCATTCTTGTTGGGTGCATGGCAACAATGATCGCCATGAGACTTATGGAATGAGATACATGGCGTATCTTATTCTGTGGGGCAAGGAGAAGTGTCTCGTGCGAGGCGCTGAAGGCCATTCTCATTGGGTGTATGGCAACAATGATAGCTATGAGGCTGATGGAATACGATACATGGCGTTCCTCTTACTTGGGCCATTCTTCTGTTGTGCGGGGAGATGATGTTGCCGCGTGGCACCATGATATATAAGGCGCAACTAATTATTTAGGGGGAGTGTCATTCCTTGTTGAAGGGTTAGGAGTAGTTTTCCTTAAAAAGGATCTCTTTGTTGGGGGCATCCCGCCCTTCCCTGGATCCTTTGTATACACGGAGGGGTCCGAATTGGGTGGGGACACTGGAGGAGGAATTTTCATTGAATTTCTTGGAACCAGAGATTCTTTCTTCAGGATGGGTGTGGCGTCTTTCAGCAGGAGACCTAGGTGATTCTGAAGGCACTGGAGACGATGTGGATGCGAGATCGGCGGCCCGATCACACTGTCACGATATACGTGGGCAGTCAGGCCACGTTAAAGGCTCTGGCGTGGTGCCGCGTGAGGTCAAAGCTGGTCAGAAGAGGCAAAGAGCTTCTTCGAAACATGGTTAAGGCTCTCAGGCTCTTCTGGATCCTAGGCCATTAAGGTGTGTTGGGGAACGAAGTGTAAGACGAGCGCTGAATAAGGAAATTGTACTCTATTTCGCCAAAACACTTGCATCCATCATTCGGGCACCTTGCAATTCGTTTTTTCACCCACTCAGAGCAGTAGTCAAGGCAAAGGTTGTCATATATGGACTCTGGATTCTGAAATTGAAATTACATCCAAACCTTTTTATCATTCGAATACTTGAAAAATGTTTCCCTCCAGAAAATGAGGTCATTTGAGTTGCTCTAACTTAGTGTTGATGTCAAGGCCCGAATTTAGCCCTAACTTCAATTCAAAATGAAGCAATCAAAACAAGTAAAGGGTGATTTTTTTGAGGTTAGGATTTTCATGCATTAGTATTTGACAGATCACGTGGGATTTCAGACATGGTGTCAAAGAGAAAGATGCTCAGTATGCTTTGACATTTCATCATGAATAGACTTACTAACGAGCAACGCTTGCAAATCATTGAATTTTATTACCAAAATCAGTGTTCGGTTCGAAATGTGTTCAAATTTTGAAAAATTTTGTTCAGCGATGAGGCTCATTTCTGGTTGAATGGCTACGTAAATAAGCAAAATTGCCGCATTTGGAGTGAAGAGCAACCAGAAGCCGTTCAAGAACTGCCCATGCATCCCGAAAAATGCACTGTTTGGTGTGGTTTGTACGCTGGTGGAATCATTGGACCGTATTTTTTCAAAGATGCTGTTGGACGCAACGTTACGGTGAATGAACACATTTCGAACCGAACACTGATTTTGGTAAAAAAATTCAATGATTTGCAAGCGTTGCTCGTTAGTAAGTCTATTCATGATGAAATGTCAAAGCATACTGAGCATCTTTCTCTTTGACACCATGTCTGAAATCCCACGTGATCTGTCAAATACTAATGCATGAAAATCCTAACCTCAAAAAAATCACCCTTTAAAAGCGTACTAAGTTTGGCAGGGCCGAATCTTGGGTGAACACCATCATGGATTCCGCAGAAAATGTAAATTATTATCTGAGTTTATATTTGAGTTATTTTGGTCTCAAGAAGTCATATAAGGGCCAATATCACCATATCGACCGATTCGTATAAAACTTGACTGACGTTGTTAGTCACAGGATAAGGTTTTGGACCAAATTTCAGGTAAATCGGGGGAAAATTTTGGATCAAAGGGGCTGAAGAAGTCAAATTCGGGTATCGGTTTAAATGGGAGCTTTACCTGTTTATAGACCGATTCGGAATATACTTGACAAGAATATTGGAAGTTATAACTCAATTTTTTTCTCAAAATTTCAGCCAAACCGGACAAAAGTTGCGGCTTTTAAGGGCTCAAGAAATCAAATCCAGGGATCAGTTCATATGGGGGCTATATCTGTTTATAGACTGATATGGATTATACTTGGCATGTATATTGAAAGTCATAGCCCAAGTCTTTGTTCCAAATCTTAGCCAAACCGGATGAAAATTGAGGCTTCAACGGGAACAAGCAATCAAATCTTGGTATCAGTTTATATGGGGGCTATATCTGTTTATAGACCGATTCGGAATATACCTCCCACGAATGTTGAAAGTCATAACTCCAGTTCTTGTTCCAAACCTTAGCCAAACTTGGACCCAAATTTTAGTACTATAATCGTTTTCTGATCTCCAATACCTTTCATTTTATACCCTCGGACAATTTTCGGATATGGGTGGCGTTTTTGGGGTAAGGGAAAAGTGTCCGCCTCCATCTGAGATCTAAAAATTATATAGCCTATGTTTCCTTCCAGATAAACGTACACAATCTATGAAAATTTTAAGAAAATCGGTTAAGTCAAGTAACATATAGTCGTAATGGGTCTAATGGCGTTTTTGGGAGGTGGCGTGTATGACAGATTCGAAATCTATTCCCGAATATCTTTCATTTGAGCCCCATATTGAAATGAACGTCCAATAGGTTTGTTTGGGGGTTGGGGCGGCCCGATGGGTACTAAGACTCAAATATTAATACCATATTCGTGTTCTATCCTCCAATACCTTTCATTTGAAACCTATATTGTCCCTATTGGTCCACTTTTGATTTTGGGTTGTCGAAAAATTATATAACCTATGTTTCCTTCCAGACCAATCTACAAAATATGCGAAAATTGTGAGAGAATCGGTTCTACCGTTTTTCAGTCTATGCAGAACAAACCAACCGAGTCCCATATATCCGTGATTGGCTAATGTGCCAATTTTGAGCATTTTTGTGGGGGTGTGGTGACCCCCTATACTTCGAAATGAGTTTGTATGCCAGATTCGTTATCTACTCCCACATACTTTTCGTTTGATACCCATATTGTCCTTATCGGTCTACTTTTGATTTTGGTTGGTGTTTTTGGGGTAACTGGGGCGGGGGGGGGAGGTCCACCCCCTTCCGTTATCAATAAATTATAAAGCCTATTCCTACTTCCTGACCATATTTGTATTCTACTCCCGAATACCTTTCATTTAAGTCCCATATTGTCATGATAGTCAAATAAATCAATTTTAAGGGGTTTTGGGGCTGGGGCGGCCCCCCAGGTACATGGATCCAACTTTTATAACGAAATTCGTACTCTACGCTTGAGTAACTTTCATTTGAATCCCATATTATCCAGATCGGTCCACTTCTATTTTTGGATGGTATTTTTGTGGTAAGGGGCAGGGTCCGATTCCCCTCCCGATATAAAAAAAATAATATAGCCTTTATTTCCTTTCAGACCCACTTACACAATCTGTGAAAATTTCAAGGTAATCGGTTCTAGCCGTTTTTGAGTCTATATGGAAACAAGTAAAAGCATGCTAAGTTCGCCCGGAGCGAATCTTATATACCCTCCACCATGGAGCGCATTTGTCGAGCTCTTTTCCCGGCAACTCTTCTTAGGCAAAAAACGATATAAGAAAAGATTTGCTCTGCTATTAGAGCGTTATCAAGATATGATCCGGTTTAGACCACAATTAATTATATGTTGGAGACCTGTGTAAAATGTCAGCCAATTCGCTCAATTCGGCTCAAGAGGTAAAATAGAGAAATCGATTTATATGGGAACTGTATCGGGCTATAGACCGATACAGACCATAATAAATATGTTGATGGTCATGAGAGAATCCGTCGTATAAAATCGCAAATCGGATAATAATTGCGACCTCTAGAGGCTCAAGAAGTCAAGATCCAAGATCGGTTTATATGGCAGCTATATCAGGTTATGAACCGATTTGAATCATAATTGGCACAGTTGTTGGATATCGTAGCAAAATACGTGGTACAAAATTTCATTCTAATCGGATAAGAATTGCGCACTCTAGAAGCTCAAGAAATCAAAACCCAAGATCGGTTTATAAAACAGCTATATCAAGTTATGGACCAATTTGAACCATACTAGAGAGAGTTGTTGGATATCATAACAAAACATTTCGTGCAAATTTTCGTTTCAATGGGATAAGAATTGTGCCCTCTAGAGGCTCAAGAAGTCAAGACTCAAGATCGGTTTATATGGTAGCTATATCAAAAAATGGACCGATATGGCCCATTTATAATTCCAACCGACCCACACTAATAAAATGTATTTCTGCAAAAATTTCAAACGGCTAGCCTTACTCCTTCGGAAGTTAGCGTGCTTTCGACAGACAGATGGACGGACGGACGGAGGGTATAAAAACAAACAAATCAAATTTTCCTGGAAAATCTCAAATTGCCAACCACTGTGCATTATGATGATGGTACAGTTGCAGTTGTCGACTGTGCCATTCGAGATCGACTTGAATGCGAATGTGTTACTGTGCTGTCTCATGCATGACTCTTGTCATGCAATATAAATGTGTTGTGTAGCCGCAGAATCCCAAGAGTGTCATATATGAGAACGAGACATGTTGCTATTTTTGCAGGATGCAACATGTTGGAAAAGGATTTATTGCTTACCAGGGATATACTTATCACACACGCACATACACACTCACACATTGATGTGTGTGTGTGTGTGTGCATGTCCACAAATGATTTCATAAGACTTAATCAAATGCATTACACTTTGGATATCGAAATTTTAAATTGGAGGAAATTTTGATGTTGAACTACTTTTGAAGGGAGTGTGGCAAGAGCAAATTGAGCTATACAAAGAAATCTGAGCCTTAATTAAAACAAAAGTTCAAATTGTCAAAAATGAGAACAATGATTTAGGCCACCAAGAGATATAACTCCCACATAAACCGATCTCCCGATTATGCTTTTTGAGCCTCTTATCAGATTTGACTGAAATTTTGCACAATGACTTCTGCTATCACTTTTTGGCTTGAATCGATCTAAGGCCTAGTGCTAGACCGGTTTATGTAGCTCCCATGTACCGAAACTAAGAGGTAGCAATTCTTATCCGATTTGATTGAAATTTTGCATGACCTCGGCTTAGTAGCCCATCACCCGAAAAATCTAAACGAATTACTTTGAAAAAACGAAGAAGAACAAGTAAAAAGGAATTAAGCTCGTCCGGGCCGCCGTGCTCTTAAAATCGTTCTGAGAGCTTTTAATGCCAAAATAGGGAAGGAAAACATCTGTAGACCAACAGTTGGAAAATTTTGCCTACACAAAGAGACTTTCGAGAATGGATTAAGGCTAATAGCCTTCGCAGCGGCAAATGACATAGATTCCATAGCACAAGATTCCAACATCGAAGGATTCACATGGCCACATGGCAGATAGACCATGTTCTGTTAGATGGAAGGCATTCAACCAGCGTGTCAGATGTTCGAACGATCCGAGGGGAGAACATCGATTCGGATCATTACCTTGTTACAGCCAAGGTTCGCATCCGTTTGAACATGGGGAGGAAAGTACGATCTGACACCACCCCCAAAGAATTCATGGTATGACCAAGAGTGTCGAAATGCTACTGAAGTCATGAATGCATCATACCCAGCAACCTTGCAATCAGTAGCAATGCGCCGGATGAAGGAGAGGTTTCGAGAGAAAAGGAGAAAGAAGAAACATCAATTCCTCAGAAAGAAAAAGTAAATGAAAACACGTGAGTGTAAGCAAATTGAGAAACACAAGAATCAGAATGACATCCGCTAATCCTACCAAAGAATTTAGGTTGCCCAAAAAGTAATTGCGGATTTTTCATATAGTCGGCGTTGACAAATTTTTTCACAGCTTGTGACTCTGTAATTGCATTCTTTCTTCAGTCAGTTATCAGTTGTTACTTTTGGCTTGCTTTAGAAAAAAAGTGTAAAAAAAGTATATTTGATTAAAGTTCATTATAAGTTTTATTAAAAATGCATTTACTTTCTTTTAAAAAATCCGCAATTACTTTTTGGGCAACCCAATAACATCAATCAGACGGCTTTGGTAAAGGCACATCCTCCTGCAGAGACAAAGAAGGAAATCTAATAACTGTTGCAGGGACAGATAGTGTGCTGAGGATATGGAAAGAACTCTTCTGCCGCTGATATCCGATGATGGTTACAAAGAGTATACCACAGAACCAATTCCAGATGATGTTAAAAAATCTTCAACACCTAGTCAGAATGAGGTCCACGTGGCAGTAATCCGATTGAAAAATAATAAGGCTGTAGAAACCGATGGGTTGCTGATGCATACGCTGATAAAGCGTATGTTTCAGCTCTTCTGAGCAATCTGGGTAGAAGCACGCATACCTGATGTCTGGAACTTCAGCAAAGCTATGTCACGCACACAAGAAAGGGCACAACACAGCATGAAGAAAAACTTGGTTTTTTTGACACTTTTTATACCCACCACCGAAGGATGGGGGTATATTCATTTTGTCATTCCGTTTGCAACACATCGAAATATCCATTTCCGACCCTATAAAGTATTCTTGATCAGCGTAAAAATCTAGGACGATCTAGACATGTCCGTCCGTCTGTCCGTCTGTCTGTTCAAATCACGCTACAGTCTTCAAAAATTAAGATATTGAGCTGAAACTTTGCACAGATTCTTTTTTTTTGTCCATAAGCAGGCTAAGTTCAAAGATGGCTCAAATCGGACTATATCTAGATATAGCCCCCATATAGACCGATCCGCCGATATAGGGTCTCAGACCCATAAAAGCCACATTTAATATCCGATTTTGCTGAAATTTTGGACAGTGAGTTGTGCTGGACACCCCAATATCCTCCATCAATTTGGCTCAGATCGGTCCAGATTTGGATATAGCTTCCATATAGACCGATCCTCCGCTTTAGGGTCTCAGACCCATAAAAGCCACACTTATTTTCGGATTTTGCTGAAATTTTGGACAGTGAGTTGTGCTGGACACCCCAACATCCTTCGTCAATTTGGCTCAGATCGGTTTATATTTGGATATAGCTGCCATATAGACCCATCCCCCGATTTAGGGTTTAAAACCCGTAAAAGCCACATTTATTATCCGATTTTGCTGAAATTTGGGACAGTGAGTTATGTTAGGCCCTTCGACAACCTTTGCCAATTTGGTTCAGATCGGTCCAGATTTGGATATAGCTGCCATATAGACCGATCCTCCGATTTTGGGTCTTAGACCCATAAAAGCCACATTTATTATCCGATTTTTTTGAAATTTGAGACAGTGAGTTGTCTTAGGCCCTTAGACATCCTTTGTCAATTTGGTTCAGATCGGTCCAGATTTGGATATAGCTGCCATATAGACCGATCCTCCGATTTAGGGTCTTAGACCCATAAAAGGCGCACTTATCATCCGATTTTGCTGAAATTTGGGACAGTGAGTTGTGTTGACCCCTTCGACATCCTTCGCTAATTTGGCTTAGATCGGCCCAGATTTGGATATAGCTGCCATATTGACCGATCCTCCGATTTAGGGTCTTAGACCCATAAAAACCACATTTGTTATCGGATTTTGCTGAAATTTGGGACAGTGAGTTGTGTTGACTCCTTCGACATCCTTCGCCAATTTGGCTCAGATCGGTCCAGTTTAGAATATAGCTGCCATATAGACCGATCCTCCGATTTAAGGTCTTAGACCCATAAAAGCCACATTTATTATCCGATTGTGCTAAAATTTAGGACAGTTAGTTGTCTTAGGCCCTTCGACATCCTTGGCCAATTTGGCCCAGATCGGTTCAGTTTTGGATATAGCTGCCATATAGACCGATCCTCCGATTTAGGGTCTTAGACCCATAAAAGGCGCACTTATTATCCGATTTTGCTGAAATTTTGGGACAGTGAGTTGTCGTAGGCCCTCTGAAATCCTTTGTCAATTTGGCTGAGATCGGTCCAGATTTGGATATAGCTGCCATATAGACCGATCCTCCGATTTAGGGTTTTCGACCCATAAAAGCCACATTTATTATCCGATTTTGCTGAAATTTGGGACAGTGAGTTGTCTTAGGTCCTTCGACATCCTTTGTCAATTTGGCTCAGATCGGTTCAGATTTGGATATAGCTGCCATATAGACCGATCTCTCGATTTAAGGTTTTGGGGCCATAAAAGGCGCTTTTATTATCCGATTTTGCCGAAATTTGGGACAGTGAGTTTTGTTAGGCTCTTCGAAATGTATCTTCGACTTGGTCGTAATCGGTCCAGATTTGGATATAGCTGCCATATAGACCGATATCTCGATGAAAAGCCTTGGCCCAATAAAAGGCGATTTTATAATCCGATTTCACTGAAATTTGACACAGTGACGTATGTTAGGCTTTTCGACGTCCGTATCGTTTATGGTTCAGAGCGGTTTATTTTAAGCTATAGCTACTAAAAATAGCAAAATTTTGTTTATACCGTTGAACAATGACTTGTACTTATTAGTATTTGGTCCGAATCGGAACATATTTCTATATAGCTGCTAGGGGTCATAAGGTATGCATTTTTCCCCGGATTTGACGAAAGGTGGTTTATCTATATGCCCGAGGTGGTGGGTATCCAAAGTTCGGCCCGGCCGAACTTAACGCCTTTTTACTTGTTAAAAAAAATATAAAGGTCACATTTTATTCTGATTGCAAAGGGAAATTGCAATCCTTTAAACATTTCCGTTATGCGTTAATGTTGTATATTTTTTTCCGGTTTTTTGCAAAGGCGTCCCAACATTGTTTGGGGGGCGGCTTTTGTATTTAAGTAAGGTGCATTCTCATATGGCCAAACAACCAACGGCTAGACCTCATCTTCACCTGGGGATATTTGGCGAAAGATGTGACCTGGCATGAAATTTATACAAATTAAATGAAAAGTTGCTTAACCCATGAACACTTTGGCTCGAATCCACAATTGCTTCAATTTCTCCCCCAAAAATTCATATTTAAATTGCTCGACATTCCGCATAAATCTTCAAACTAGTGTAAATCTTTAATTGAAGTACAACTCTACTAACTAACACCAGTGGCTGAACGCCTTGAGTTATTTTCTTTTCATTTTTTGGGTCTGCATTAACAACTTTGCCATAAACACTTGATTAGTTCGAATTTTTCCAATTAAAACATCAGCGGAAGCAACTACAAGGCGCACGCACACACACACACACAAACACACACCAACATATCGAAATTTATCACGATATCAGTAGAGCGGAAAGTAAAAGAAGAAAAACAACGACACTCAAGCCCCCGTTCCCAGACACACTTGAACGCGTGCTCACTAATACCAAAGTAGTTACACTATTAGTTTCCTTCCGGTTAACGGAACAACGAAAATGTTTACCAATAACATTTAGTGGTTTCTCTTTTTCCCTTGGATTTTTGCTGTTTTTTTTTTTTTTTTTGTTTTGAAAACTCCTTTTTTGCAGCCACTAGCAAAAGGAACTTTGTTCACCATGCGGACGTGGTGTGGCTGTGAACCTTAACTATTGGCTTTGTTTTTCTGTTTCTTCAATTTTTTTGCTGCAAACGAGTTTTCACTATGTTTTTGTTTTGATTTCTACACAGTTGGCTGCCTGTAAACCAAGGCTAGAAAATCCAAAAAAAAAATTGATTGCATTTAATTCACAGGAGAAATTTTTGCCATGTATAAAAGGGATATGAGGTAATCGGTAAGTTGAGGTGTACTATTTAAAAGGTTAATAAACGTTGGAATATCTTTGGGAAAATGGTTTACATTTTGTTTCGGAGCCATATGGAAAAGGGAATTGTAAGAGATTAAATGCGATTTTAGTAGGAAATCATGGTATTTCAATAAGCTGGATTTCTTATAGGTCAGCCCACCTATCATCTTATTATATGTCAGTCCATCCATTCATTCCATCAATAGCTCGTTAAGATTACATAAAACCGAGATATTTCATTTACATAACCTTAGGCCACATATAAAACGAGCAAAGTTTTCAGCCATCGGGAAAGCGTTGTGCAAAATTTTGGCTAGATTGATCAAAAAATGCGCTTGCAGTGGCTCTTAAAGTGAATATCGGGCGATATATATATATATATATGACAGCTATATCTTAATCTGGGCCGATTTCCATGAAATTAACAAGCAATGTCGAGAGTCAAGAGAAAATCCTTTCTGCCAAATTTCAAGAGAATTGGTACACAAAATACCATTTTCTTGCAATATTGCTGCAAATCAGACGAACATATATATGGGAGCTATATTTAAATCTGAACCGACTTCAAGCAAACTCCTCAAATACTGTGATAGTCGTCGAGAAAAGCGTTGTACGAAGTTTTGGGAAGATTCGTCAATAAATGCGCTTGCAGTGGCTCAAGGAGTGGAAATCGGGCGATATATATATATGAGAGCTATATCTAAATCTGAAACAATTTCCAAGAAATTCACCAGTAATGTCGAGAGTCGTAAGAAAATCCTTCTTGCCAAGTTTCGAGAGAATCGGTTAACAAAAGACCATTTTATTGTAATTTTAGTGAAAATCGGATGAACATATATATGGGAGCTATATCCAAATCTGAACCGATGTGAAGCAAACTTCTCAGATATAGTGGTAGTCGTCGAGGAAAGCGTTGAACGAAGTTTTCGAAAGATTGGTCAATAAATGCGCTTGCAGTGGCTCAAGGAGTGGAAATCGGGCGATATATATATATGAGAGCTATATCTTAATCTGAAACGATTTTTATGAAATTTACCAATAATGTCGAGAGTCAAGAGAAAATCCCTTCTGCCAAATTTCAAGAGAATTGATACACAAAAGACCATTTTAATGCAACATTACTCCAAATCGGATGAACATATATATGGGAGCTAAATCTAAATCTGAACCGACTTCAAGCAAACTCCTCAGATACTTTGATAGTCGTCGAGAAAAGCGTTGTACGAAGTTTAGGGAAGATTGGTCAATAAATGCGCTTGCAGTGGCTCAAGGAGTGGAAATCGGGCGATATATATATATGAGAGCTATATCTAAATCTGAAATGATTTCCATGAAATTCACCAGTAATGTTGAGAGTCGTAAGAAAATCGTTCTTGCCAAATTTCAAGAGAATTGGAACACAAAAGACCATTTTATTACAATATTTCTGCAAATCGGATGAACATATATATGGGAGCTATATCTAAATCTGATCCGATTTTTTCCAATTTCAATAAGCTTTGTCTCTAGGTCGACAAACATGCCTGTACCAAATTTCAAGACGATCGGATGAAAATTGCGACCTGTGGTTTGTACACAAATTAACATGGACGCCTGTCTGTCCATGTCCATGGACGGACAGACGGTACAGTACAAGAAAAAAAGTGCTACGTTTGTCCGGGCCGAATTTTATATACCCTCTACCATATATCGCATTTTTCAAGTTCTTTTTCCGGCAAACAAAGTATAATAGATAAAAATAAGTATGCCATGGGAGCTATACTAGGTTACGAAGCGATTCGGCCATACTTGGCTTGGATGTTGGAGCCCATAGTAGTTGCCATTGTGTAAAATGGATTACGTCCTATAGCGGTTGAAGAAATTAAACACGGAGATCGATTTATATAGGAGCTATATGAGGTTATAAACTCATTTAGACCATTTAAACGCCTATATTAGAAGTTACAGCAAAAGTCACTGTGGGATAAGTATTACGCACTCTAGAGGCTGAAGAAGAAGTAGTGCGCCCTCTAGAGAGTCAAGCAGAATAATCGAGAGAACAGTACTCTAGAGGCTGAAGAAGTTTAACCAGTTTTAGGTAGCCGACTCCAACCATATTTGTCACCTATGCTAGAGGTCATAGAAAAGGACACTGGTCAAAATTTCAGCCAAATCGGACAAGTAGTGCGCCCTCTAGAGGTTCAAGAAGAATAATCGACCCCAGATCGGTTTATATAGCAGCTTTATCAAAATATGGACCGATTTATATATTTACTTGGCGCAGTTGTTCAAAGTTATAGTAAAACACGCCGTGTAACATTTCATTCCAATCGGATAAGAATTACGCCCTCTATAGGCTTAAGAAGTCAAGACCCAAGATCGGTTTATATCGCAGCTATATCAGGTTACGGAACGATTTAAACCACACCTGGCGCAGTTATTGAATATTATAACAAAACACGTCGTGCTAAATTTCATTCCAGTCGGATAAGAATTGCGCCCTCTAGAGGCTCAAGAAGTCAAGTCCCCAGATCTGTTTATATGACAGCTATATCAGGTTATGAACCGATTTGAACCATACTTACATACACAGTTGTTGGATATCATAACAAAACACTTCACAAACAATTTCATTCCAATCGGATAAAAATTGCGCACTCTAGAGGCTCAAGAAGTCAAGACCCAAGATCGGTTTATATGACAGCTATATCAAAATATAGACCGATTTGTGCCATTGTTGGAAGTGATACCGAAACACCACGTGCAAAATTTCATTCCAATCGTATGAGAATTGCGCCCTCTAGAGGTTCAAGAAGTCAAGACCCAAGATCGGTTTATATGGCAGCTTAATCAAATCATAGACCGATTTGGCCCATTTACAATCCCAACAGATCTACAATAATAAGAGATATTTGTGCGAAATTTCAAGTGGCTAGCTTTACTCCTTCGGGTGTTAGGAGCTTTCGACAGACAGACGGACGGACGGACAGACGGACCGACAGATGGACGGACATGGCTAAATCGACATAAAATGAGATGAGGATCAAAAATATATATACTTTATGGGTTCTCAGACGAATATTTCGAGTAGTTACAAACAGAATCACGAAATTAGTATACCCCCATCCTATGGTGGAGGGTATAAAAAACATATTTTGTATCATTACCACTTTGAATCGTGAGTCATCATCTATGAAAGAGGTTTTGACTCAATTTCCTTTACAGAATAACTTTTCTCAAAATATCCTATATTTAATTCTCTTGTAAGTTATTGCATAGAAGGACTTACTTATTTACATGGGCCTTAGTTATTCCAAAGTAATAGAGTTGTGTGTCAAGCGTCTAGAGCATAATCTTATTTGACGAGGGAACTTTCATTAAATTCGGTATTTTTGTTGCACCTCTGTGTTTACCAATTCATTTTTAATTTATTTAATGAAAAACACACACAAGCATATCCTCTTTTTTTGCGCAGCTTCGAGTTGGTCTCTTCAACAGAACAGCTGCCGTCCCAACTAATTACGCTATAAAAACGTGACACTGTCACAGAGAATTGCACACTCCACCTTGAAAGCAGAAATCCCCACCAAATGAACAAATATTGCATTCTCGGAAAGACTGAAAAAGAAGAAGAAACAATTTATGTTAGCATTATTTTGTTAAATGTGTCACTAACAATTTGCCAAGGCAAACATGTACGAAATGCATAAACTTTGGTGAACAAAATTGGAATGTTTTTCACATTTTTGCTATTTTGTTTGTTTTTTTTTTTTTTGGTTTTTGCTACCATTTTAGTGAAAAGGTATCTGAAATGAATGTTTGATGGGAAGCAGCGTGGGGCATATAATGAAAGGGTATGCGTTCTACTGCCTGAGTATAAAACTAAAAAAAAAAAAAATAGTGTTAAGGTATTTGGCGTTTGTATGCTGGTTATAGATAATGAAGAGCAAGGTCGACGCTTGGTTACGCTATAACAGTTTATGAAAATTCGTCAAACTGAATTTTAGTCCATAAAGGCTTATATGGGACCTAAATAAAGGGTCTGCGGAAGAAGAGTACAAGCAAGAGCAAGCGATTTAGAAGCCGCTCTATTCCTCTTAATATTGTATAACCAAAAGGCCATATAGGCCAATCGGAGCAATATGGACATATTAAAGATCGTCAAGTAGGGTGTATTAATCTGATATCACGTTTTTATACCCACCACCATAGGATGGGGGTATATTCATTATGTCATTCCGTTTGCAACACATAGAAATATCCATTTCCAACCCTATAAAGTATTCTTGATCAGCGTAAAAATCTAAGACGATCTAGACATGTCCGTCCTTCTGTCCGTCTGCCTGTTGAAATCACGCTACATTTTTTAAAAATAGAGCTGAAACTTTGCATAGATTCGATTTTGTTCATAATCAGGTTAAATTCGAAGATGGGCTATATCGGACTATGTCTTGATATAGCCCCCTATATTGACCGATCCTGCGATTTAGGGTCTTAGGCCCAAAAAAGCAACATTTTTTATCAGATTTTGCTGAAATGTAAGACAGTGAATTGTGTTAGGCCTTTAGACATCCTTCGTCAATTTGGAGCAGATTGGTCCAGATTTGGATATAGCTGCCATATAGACCGATCCGCCGATTTAGGGTCTTAGGCCCATAAAAGCTACATTTATTATCCGATTTTGCTGAAATTTGGGACAGGGAGTTGTAGTAGGCCCTTCGACATCCTCCGTCAATTTGGCTCAGATCGGTTAAGATTTGGATATAGCTGCCATATAGACCGATTTTCCGATTTAGGGTCATAGGCCCATAAAAGCCACATTTATTATCCGATTTTGCTGAAATTTAAGATAGTGAGTTGTATTGGGCCTATCGAGATCCTTCGTTAATTTGGCCCAGATCGGTACAGATTTGGATATAGGTGCCATATAGACCGATCTTTCGGTTGTATGTTTTGGGGGTATAAAAGCCACATTTATTATCCGATTTTGCTGAAATTCGGGACAGTGAGTTGTGGTAGGCCCTTCGATATCCTTCTTCAATTTGTCCTAGATCGGTCAAGATTTGGATATAGCTGCCATATAGACCGATTTTCCGATTTAGGGTCATAGGCCCATAAAAGCCACATTTATTATCCGATTTTGCTGAAATTTAAGATAGTGAGTTGTATTGGGCCTATCGAGATCCTTCGTTAGTTTAGCCCAGATCGGTACAGATTTGGATATAGCAGCCATATAGACCGTTCTCTCGGTTGTAGGTTTTGGGGGTTTAAAAGCCACATTTATTATCCGATTTTGCTGAAATTTGGGACAGTGAGTTGTGGTAGGCCCTTCGATATCCTTCTTCAATTTGTCCTAGATCGGTCCAGATTTGAATATAGCTGCCATACAGACCGATTCTCTGACTTAAGGTCTTAGGCCCATAAAAGGCCCACATTTATTATCCGATTTCGCTAAAATTTGGGACAGTGGGTTGTGGTCCCTTCGACATCTTTCGTCAATTTGGTTCTGATCGTTCAAGATTTGGATATAGCTGCCATAGAGACCGATCTCTCGATTTAAAGTTTCAATTTAAGGTTTTGCGCCCATAAAAGGCGCATTAATTGTCCAATTTCGCTGAGATTTGGGACAGTTTGTTTTGTTAGGCTTTCCAACATCCATGTCGCATATGGTTTACATCGGTTTATTTTTAGTTGTAGCTTCTAAAGAGACCAATATTTTGTTATACACAATTGAACAATGACTTGTACCGATTAGTATTTGGACCAAATCGGAAAATATTTCGATATAACTGCTATGGGACATAAGGTATGCAATTTACACCGAATTTTGATGAAAGGTGGATTACGTATGTGCCCGAGGTGGTCTGTGTCCAAAGTTCTTAACGCCTTTTCATTTGTTTTTGTTTTCGCTTAAATTAATAACAGTGAGTTGATTAAAGCCTCTCGCCATCCGATCCAAATATTGTCCAGATTGTAGTATATTTAGATATAGCTGCCATATAGACTGATGTACTGATTTGTGGCACAAAGCCCATAAAATCCGAAATTAAAACCAGATTTCGCTGAAATTTGAAGCAATAAGTTGTCATAAGCATCCCATCATATACATATATTGGGTTACCCAAAAAGTAATTGCGGATTTTTCATATAGTCGGCGTTGACAAATTTTTTCATGCTTTAGAAAAAAAGTGTAAAAGACGTATATTTGATTAAAGTTCATTCTAAGTTTTATGAAAAATGCATTTACTTTCTTTTAAAAAATCCGCAATTACTTTTTGGGCAACCCAATATATCAGACCATATATTTGTATAGCTGTCATATAGATCGACCTTCCAATTTAGTGACTTAATGCCATATAACGCGGATTAATTGACCGATTTCGTTGAAACTGTGGCTTGTTTAAGAGTTCTCGCCATTCGAATCAAAAACCATGCAGACCAGCCCATATTTGAATAGAATTTTGTATGAGATACTGGAGTAATAATAAAATAGGTAATGAATATGGAGTTGGTTAATAAAAGTTTGTTTCTTTTGAAAAAAAATTTGGAAAGATCAACTTTGGTCTTGCTAAAAAAAAAAAACCGTGTGTGCTGCTCGATTCAAATTTAGGTTCAATGATAAGGAAATCTCCAGTTTTATTGCGGGTCAGCACGGCTTGCCATTGAAAAGTGACACTTCTTTGTTGAGAAGTTGTACATGGCTGAAAAGCTCACAAATGTTGCCATCATTTGGTGAGGAGAGATAAGCACCGTTGAAAAAAAAAAAAAATTTTAAGGTGTTTTGCTGGCAGGATTTTAAAGCGATGAAAACTTGGGCCGATAAAATAATTGGGGCCTTTCCGTGTTGCTTGTTGTAACCGATAAATCCACCATTCCATGTTCAAAAGGCAATAAAACCCCATGAAGAGTATTGGAGGGAAGCATTTCATCTTCAATATTTAGAGCAATCTGTGTCGTAAAACTCATTGTTCTTCGTTATTGTTACAAATGTATGCATGAAATCATATAACCCTTCTCTCTGTAGTAGTAGTAGTAGTAGTAGGTTACAAAACTAGGGTATAAAACTTTAGTTATTTTTTCAAAGCTTTAGGTGAGCTTGAAATGTAATTACATTAAATAATTTATTTATGAGCATGTTAATGCTTAATGAACGTGTGAAGGTGGATGCTTGTTTGTGAGCGTTCGTGTTTTTGTATGTGTGCGTTAGTACTTTCTTTTGTTTGTTCAATTGTGAAAGTAGTATTCACAAAGAACTCCAAAGAAATGCCATCATATATTTCACTTAGTTTTGCTTTTGCAAAAAAAAAGGCGACGACGACTACGACAATAACCAGGTGAAGGTGAAAATCCTTTCGTAGTCTCAATTCCATGTTCTTCGTTTTCATTTTCTTTTTTTCTAATACATTTTTAAAGTAATTTTCATTTTTATAACAAAAACGTGCTAAAAATAAGGGTATGCGGTTGATCCCAAAAAAAAAAAAAAAAAACAAATTCACGCACACACACCCAGAACATTGTTTTACCTATCGTCATCGTTGGCAACCCAAAGGATATTTGCATACGTGTTCCTCATTTCATTATCAGGAATTACTATTTCACCCTTTTTTTCCTTCTCATTATTCAATAAAAATTGTTGAACGTGCAAAGTGTGAACATAAAATTTTCCAAGTATTTTAGTTGCAAAAGGATGTGTTTTTCTTTTGTGCCATTTTGTTGTCAAATGTGCAGTTGTTAAGTAAATTTATTAATTATTTAAAAAAAATGTTTAAACATAGATAAGTATTTGTAATAGTTGAAGCATTTAAGATAGGCAAGTACATGGGGTCGCATACGTGTTATTGTTTTTATATGTACGACGTTACCCATACGCAACCATGTACCTCCAGAGTTCATGTAACATGCTAAGAGGCATGTTAAATACCTGAATCTTAATGGGGAGGATAATAATCAGTGTTGACCCGAAAAAAAACGTAACAAAATTTGTAAAAAGGGTAAAAAAAGAGTAAATTTGTTTGCAAAAAGAAGACTAAAAAAACCAATGACTTTGACTTTTTGAAAATTGTGGTAACAGGTGATAGTTTTTTCGAAAAAATACTGGTGTAGGGTATAAAAACCAGTATTTTTTCGATAAAACTATCACCTGTTAGCACAATTTTCAAAAAGTCAAAGTCATTGGTTTTTTTAGTCTTCTTTTTGCAAACAAATTTACTCTTTTTTACCCTTTTTACAAATTTTGTTACGTTTTTTTCGGGTCAACACTGATTATTATCCTCCCCATTAAGATTCAGGTCTTATTTTGAATAACAAATGTTCTTAAAATAAGCCAAAAATCCGAAAAGATCACAACTAGTGTAGGATTTGATGCAAAATAATGGGTCTTTATCATCGAAAGTTTCCGCATTGATCGTCCAACTTTTGACTTGGTTGACCTGTCTGAACGCCTAGTTCAAATCGCCGAGTAGAACCTTACAACAAGAGTTTAGTAGTGGTTCCACTTCATACATTTATGATTTTCCTCTCATTGGTGATGTATTCAATATTTAAAAACTTTTCTTAGAAAAGGTGTCATTAAGAAGCACGACATTTGGAAAAAAACGTAGTCCCTAATCATTAGCTAAAATTTTAATCTGACTGCACTCATTGCTATGAGGATGGAATGTTTGTTTGGAATAGGAAATAGACGAGTAATATGCTCTCCGGGATTAAAAAAGACAACAACAAGTAAAAAGGGGTTTAGCTCGGCCGGGCCGAACTTTGGATACCCACCACCTCGGGTATATGAGTAAAACACCTTTCGTCAAAATCCGTTGAAAAATGCATGTATCATGCCCTATAGCAGCTTTATCGAAATATGATCCGATTTAAATGCGGCTTTAATGGAGCCAAGGCTTTTAATCCAGATATCGGTCTATATGGCAGCTATATCCAAATCTGGACCGATTTGCGCCAAGATGCAGAAAGTTGTCGAAGAGCCTAACACAACTCACAGTGCCAAATTTCGGAAACATCGCACTATTATGGGCCCAAAATCTTGAATCGAGAGATCGGTCTATATGGCAGCTATATTCAAATCTTGAACGATATGTGCCATATTATGAAAGTATGTCGAGGGGCTTAATTTAACGCATTATCCCAAATTTCGGCGACATGGGACAATAATTACGCCTTTTATGGGCCCAAAGCCTTAAATCGAGAGATCGGTCTATGTGGCAGCTATATTCAAATCTGCACTGATCTGAGCCAAATTGAAGTTCCTTCTTCAATTTGGGTCGAACTTCCTAGCACAGCTCACTGTTCCAAATTTCGGTTAAATCAGATAATAAATGCGCCTTTTATGGGCCCAAAACCTTAAATCGAGAGATCGGTCTTTATGGCAGTTATATCCAAATCTGAAACAAATTATAGAAGAATGTTAAGGACATAACACAACTCGCTGTTACAAATTTCAGCAAAATCGGATAATAAAAATGGTTTTAATTTCCAAAACGGCGGATTCGGCGGACAAAAAAAGAATTTGTGCAAAATTTCAGCTCAATATCTCTATTTAAAAAGACTCTATTGTGATTTCAACAAACAGACGGACGAATATGTCTAGATCATCTTAAATTTTTCCGCTGATCAGGAATATATATACTTTTTAGGGTCAGAAATGGATATCTCGATGTGTTGCAAACGGAATGACAAAATTAATATACTCTCATCCTTTGGTGGTGGGTATAAAAATTATAAAGCCTTCCTTCCAGACAAACGTACACAATATATGAAAATTTTAAGAAACTCGGTTCAGCCAAGTATCATATTGTCATAATGGGTCTAATGCCGTTTTTGAGGGGGGCGTGACTCTCTATACTTCGATCTGTTTTGTATGCCAGATTCGAAATCTACTCCCGAATATGGGGCTCAAATGATAGGTGTTCGGGAGTAGATTTCGAATCTGGCATTGAAATGAATGTTCAATATGTATGGTTGGGGGAGTTTTGAATTTGGAGCGAGTCGATGGGTACATTGACTTAAATTTTAATACCATATTCATATTCTACTCTCCAATACCTTTCATTTGATACCTATATTGTCTCGATCGGCCCACTTTTGATTTTGGGTTGTGTTTTTATATAAGGGGGAGGGTCCGTCCCCCTTCCGATACCGAAAAATTAAAAAGACTATGTTTTCATCCAGACAAACCTACACAATATGCGAAAATTTCGAGAAAATCGGTTTTGCCGTTTTTCAGCCTTTACGGAACAAACAAACCGAGTCCCATATATCCGTGATTGGCTAATGTACCCATTTTGGCCGTTTTCGTGGGGTGGAGAGACCCCTTATACTTCGACATTAATTTGTATGCCAGATTCGTTATCTACTCCCGGATACTTTTCATTTTATACCCATATTGTCCTTATCGGTCAACTTTTGATTTTGGGTGGTGTTTTTGGGGTAACGGTGGAGGGTGCGCCCCTTCCGTTATCAATAAATTATAAATCCTATTCCTACTTATTGACCATATACGTAATCTACTCCCGAATACCTCTCATTTGAGACCCATATTGTCTAGATCGTCAAATAATCCTATTTTAAGGGGTTTTGAGACTGGGGCGAACCCCCAGGTACTTGGACCCAACTTTTATTATGAAATTATTGGGTTGCCCAAAAGGTAATTGCGGATTTTTTAAAAGAAAGTAAATGCATTTTTAATGAAACTTACAATGAACTTTAATCGAATATACTTTTTTTACACTTTTTTTCTAAAGCAAGCTAAAAGTAACAGCTGATAACTGAAAGAAGTAAGAATGCAATTACAGAGTCACAAGCTGTGAAAAAATTTGTCAACGCCGACTATATGAAAAATCCGCAATTACTTTTTGGGCAACCCTAGACTCTACTCTTGAATACTTTTCATTTGAATCCCATATTCTCCCGATCGGTCCACCTTTATTTTTCGGAAGTATTTTTGTGGTAAGCGGTAGGGTCGGGAGGGAGGGATATCAAAAAATTATATAGCCTATGTTTCTTTCCAGAAACAATCTGTGAAAATTTCATGGTAATCGGTTCAGCCGTCTTTGAGTCTGTACGGAACAAACAAACAAACACAAATGGAATTTTATATATAAGATATATCATGTTCTTGACCGATTTGATCCGTACTTAGCACTATTATTGGGAATCATAAAAAAACACCATATACAAAATTTCAGTCAAATTGGATGAAAATCGAGGCTTCCAGGGGCTCAAGGAGGCAAATCGGGAGATCGGTTTATATGGGAGCTATATCAGGTTCTTGACCGATTCGGACCGTACTTAGCACAGTTATTGGATGTCATAACAGAACAGAGTGTGCAAAACTTCAGCCAAATTGGACTTTGTGACTTTCATGGGCTCAAGAACTCAAATCGGGAGATCGGTTTATATGAGAGCTATATCCAAATCTGAACCGATATGGCCCATTGCAATCCCCAACGACCTACATCAATATAAAGTATCTGTGCAAAATTTCAAGTGGCTAGCTCAACGCGTTCGACCGGTATCGTGATTTCGACAGACGTACGGACATGGCTAGTTCGAATCAGAACTTCGAGACGATCAAAAATATATATACTTTATGGGGTCCTATATCAATATTTCGAAGAGTTACAAAGAATATGACTAGATTAGTATACCCCCATCCTATGGTGGTGGGTATAAAAATAAAGTTGGATATTAACGAAACCATCAACGATAACAACTGGACCAAAACTACTCAATACTCACAGTTTCGTCCATATTGGATAATATATGCGTCTTTTACGGACCCAAAACTTTTATTGAGGAGATCGGACTATATGAAGACTTAATCCAAATCTGGTCTGATCTACACCGAGAGGTACAAAATTGTACCAAATTTTCTAAACGAATTTGATCACAATCGGTTAAAACCTTTACGTTTTACTAGCTCAAGACTCTTAATTGGGAGATTGGTGTTACGACAGCTATCCCTGGACCAAATTGTAAAAGGATGACAAGGGCGTATTAACACTCAGTGCTCACAATTTCACCGATATCAGGTATTTAATTGACCTATTATAGCAACCTCTGTTCCTTTATGGAATGTTCATGGGAAATTTAGTTAGTAATACCAGTATTACTGTCTCAAGACGCTATATGACCATGTTGGGGAAGCATAGCGAGCAGCGTAATTTCAACGTAGTAATGAAATATCAGCATAACCAGGAAAAAAAGGACCTTTTATATGCGCAAATCTTTTAATAAGGAGATAGTTCTATAAAGAAATGCAAACTCGCCCACAAACATTCCACTAAGGAACGAGGGCAAACTTCTCACATATCACTAAGTGATGTCCGATTCAAGTTTAAGCTCAATGATAAGGGGCCTCCATTTGCCCAAGTGGTGTGCCGCGGTGCGACACCAATGTGGAAAGAAGTTTTTACATGGCATAGTATCTCACAAATATCGTCAGCATCAGGAGGGGTTTACCACTCCTGAAATTTTTTTTCTGATATTCTCGCCAAGAGTCAAATCCAGGCGTTCAGCGACATAGCTAACCTCTAGCGTTGCAGTGGCCTGTAAAGCTGCCAAATTTGAAAATGTTATAATTTTTAACATTCTTAGTATACATGAGGAAGCCCAACTCACTCTTTTAAGTTTCGTCGAAATCGGATAATAAATGGATCTTTTATAAGCTCACGACTCAAGTCACCAAATATCACTAACTCGCCCCCTGAGGTAGTTATAGAAATTTACGCTAGACTTTCTACATCACTCTTGCTCCAATACCAGAACATTTCGCATGCCACTGACCGAAACAAAACAAACACTATGGTCAACTCCCTATCAAAATGAATCTTACGAGGCTGGCTTGTTGAAGAACTTAATAAATATGTGGACAATTCAAGAATCTGGGCAAAATTTTAACCTGTGTGTAAATCCCTAAATTGGAACCTGAACCTGAAAAAGAGTAAGACGAAGAGAGAAGGGAGAAAATTTTATTGTTGTAGCAGTGTGTTGTAAACTAAAGCTGCACATTGGCTGCAATGGGTTTGCGGGAGAAAATGGCATAGTACTCAATGTGCTCTTATCTAAAGCCAGAAACTTTTCCATCTTTTCCTGGTAGATTGCGGGTTCTGAGAGTTAAGGAGACGGACAAACAGATGGACAGACCAACTTTGGGGTGGCCAACCTTGAGGTGATAGACTTTGAGTTAACCAACATTGAGGCGACCTACTTTGCGATGATTAGCTTTGGGGTGATCAAATTTGAGTTGATCAACTTTAAGTTGGAAAGTTTTGGGGTAGCCAACTTTGGGGTTGCCAACTTTGGGGGCCAACCTTTGCGTGATCAACTTTGAGGTGACCCAATTTGAGGTGACCAACTTTGATTTGGAAAGCTTTGGGGTGCCCAACTTTGAATTGATCAACTTTGAGGTGACCTAATTTGAGGTGACCTAATTTGAGGTGACCTAATTTGAGGTGACCAACTTTAAGTTGGAAAGTTTTGGGGTAGCCAACTTTGGGGTTGCCAACTTTGGGGGTCAACCTTTGGGTGATCAACTTTGAGGTGACCCAATTTGAGGTGACCAACTTTGATTTGGAAAGCTTTGGGGTGCCCAACTTTGAATTGATCAACTTTGAGGTGACCTAATTTGAGGTGACCTAATTTGAGGTGACCAACTTTGAGCTGACTAACTTTGAGGTGGAAAGCTTTGGGGTGCCCAACATTGAGGTGATCAACTTTGATGTGACTAACTTTGGGTTGGCCAACTTCGAGGTGATCAACTTTATGGTGACCAAGTTTAAGGTGACCAACTTTGAGGTGAACAACTTTAAGGTGAACAACTTTAAGGTGAACAACTTTAAGGTGAACAACTTTGAGGTAGCCATCTTTGAGGTGATCAACTTTGAGGTGACTAACTATGAGTCGACCAACTTTGGGGGGTCAACTTTGGGGTGGCCAACTTTGGGGGGTCAACTTTGGGGTGGCCAATTTTGGGGTGGCCAAATTTGATGTGGCCAACTTTGACATACTGAAACAGCTATTTTGCTTCCTTGTAAGTCCCTAGATTATAACTAGAAATGAGAAAAAGATAGACGAGAAGAGAAGAGAGTAGGGAGAAAATATCATAGTACTTAGAGTCCACTTGTCTTAAGCCAGCAACTCCTCCATCTTTTGCTGGTGGAATACAGTTTCTAAGAATTATCGAGAGGAGCAGATGGACGGACAGACAGTGGCACAGATATATGGACAGACAGACTAACATAGCTATTCTGTTTCCCTTTAATCAATATTTTGCTTTTTGTTACAAGACGTTTTTCACCCCCCCCCCCCCCCCTCCCCCCCCCCCCTAATGAAAACATCAAACACAATAGAAGCCCTACTCAATTATTAGCTTAAATCAATGCATTTTATTGGCATAATAGTAACCCCCAGATTGTTCTCCTTATTTAATTTTCGAATTAGCACAGAGCACAATCATCATCATTATACGAATGAATGACTACCATGCTTTTGTCTGGCAAACTAATTTATTTATAAGCATTTGCAGGGAGATTTATTTCTAAACCCTCTCTTCCCACGCAAAAACCCGTTCTGATTTCAAATCCTTTCTAATTCCTTGAGCTCAAAAAATTATAACACTTTCCTCCCCGTTGGCGAACCAACATCATCAGAGCCATCATCTCTTTATCCACGTATTTTTAGTGCACACGGTTATTAACGCCATTCTTCTTTCGTTTGTGCTTTGGAGCGCGAATGCAAACAAATGATGGAGCCGAGCAAAGCAGCAGAAAGAAGAGAGGTGGAGAGAAGAAACAGCACAGAACAGGCACATAAAAATGTGTTCATTAAAAATTTGCACTTGAATGCTTTAAATAATACGGGCCGGCATTATGGATGCATGAACAAACGCGGCAACGTGTGTGTAATTTTTCATTTTCACAGCTTCTGTTGCTGGTATGGCTGCATTCTTTCGTTTCACACCAGCTGGCGAGAAGATGTTGTGCTGCTGCACAATAGGCAGGAAAGTGAAAAATTTTGGGGAAAAAATATTCAAAAGATTTTCTTAAAATCAGAAATGGTTTATGAGTAGACCAACTTTGAGATGGCTAACTTTGAGTTGGCGAGATGACCACCATTAATGTGAATTAGGAATTTTTGAGGTGAACTACTTTGAAGTGAGCAATTTTGAAAATAACTGCGTTTGAGGTGTCCAACTTTAGTAACATCATCACTGAAGTAACAAACTTTGAGGCAACCAACTTTGAATTTACCGACTTAGAGTTAACCAACTTTGTGTTGACCAACTTTGAGTTGACCAGCTTTGAGATGACCAACTTGGAGTCGACCAGCTTTGAGGTAACCAACTTGGAGTTGACCAACTTTGAGATGACCACCTTTGAGTTGACAAACTTCAAGTTGACCAACTTTGAGGTGACCAACTTTGAGGTGACCAACTTTGAGGTGACCAACTTTGAGGTGACTAACTTTGAGGTGACCAACTTTGAGGTGACTAACTTCGAGTTGACCAACTTTAAGGTGACTTTGAGGTGACCAACTTCGAGTTGACCAACTTTAAGATAACAAACTTTAAGTTGGCCAACTTTATGTTGACCAACTTTGAGGTGACCATCTTTAGGTTTATCAACTTGGAGTTGACCAACTTTGAGGTGACCAATAAAAAGGTGACCAACTTTAAGTTGACAAAATTTAAGTATGTCAAATTTAGGTTTACCAACTTTGAGGTGACCTACTTTGAGGTGGTAAACTTTTGATTGGCAACTTTGGGGTGCCCAACTTAAAGCAAACCAACTTTGAGGTGACTAACGTTGGGGTATCCAATATTTACTATGACGATACTAAATATGACGTTACCAACTATAACCAGCTTTGAGGAATCCAAATTTTAGGGGACCATCGTAGGCGACCAATTTTAAGGCGACTAACTGTAAGGTAATCAAATTTGAAGTGACCAATTGTGAGGAGACTAAATTGGAGGTAAAAACTTTAAGGTAACCAAGATTTACGTGACCAACTTTGGGGTAACCAACTTTGAGCTGAATAGCTTCAGACTAGCCAACTTTGATGTGAGCAACTTCGAAGTAATCAACCTTGGGGTTACCTACTTTGATGTTGGCAACTTTAAGGTGAACACCTTTGAGGTGACCAACTTTTAGGTGATTAGCTTTGGGATGATCAACTTTGAGGTAAACAATTTTGAGGTAGTCAACTTTGGGGTGATCAAGTTTAAGGTGAACTAATTTGAGGTGACCTACTTTGAGGTGACCAACTTTGAGGTGCCAACTTTGGGTTGGCCAACTTTGAGGTGCCAACTTTGGGTTGGCCAACTTTAAGGTGATCAACTTTAAGGTGACCAACTTTGAGGTGGTCATCTTTGAGGTGATCAACTTTGAGGTGACCAACTGTGAGGTGGGTAACTTTGGGTAGCCAACTTCGGGGTGGCCAACCTTGAAGTGACCAACTTCGGGGTGGCCAGCTTTGAAGTGACCAACTTTGAAGGGACCAACTTTGGGGTGGCCAACCTTGATCAACTTTGAATTAACCAACTTTTAATTAATCAATTTTGAGGCGTCCTGCTTTGAGGCGATCTACTTTGCGGTGATTAGCTTTGGGGTGATCAACTTTGAGTTGATCAACTTTTAGTTGAAAAGTTTTGGGGTAGCCAACTTTTGGGATAGCCAACTTTTGGGGTGGCCAACTTTGAAGTGACCAACATTGAAGTGATCAACTTTGAAGTGACCAACTTTGGAGTGGCCAAACTTAAGGTGAGCAACTTTGATGTGACCAACATTGAGGTAACCAATTTTGAGGTGGCCAGTTTTAGGGTGGCCAACTTTGTGGTGGCCAACTTTGAGGTGGCCAAATTTGGGGTGGCCAATTTTGAGGTGACCAAATTTGAAGTGACCAACTTTGTTGTGAGCATCTGTTGTTTGACCAACTTTGGATTTACCAACTTTGATGTGAGCAACTTTGAGGTGACCATCTTTTAGGAGACCAACTTTGAGGCAACAGACTTTGAGTTGACTTACTTTGGTAAGTCCACTCAAATTGACCAACTTTGAGGTGACCAACATTGAAGCAACGATCTTTTAGTTTACCCACTTTGAGGTAACCAACTTTGAGTGACGTAAACAACGTTAAGTGACCAACTTTGAGGTTACATTTATTTGAGGTAACTAGCTTCGATGTCACCAACATTTGGGTGGTTAACTTTGAGTTCACCAGCTTTGAAGTAACTATCATAAAGATGACCAACTTTGGGATATCCATCTTTTATATGAGCAACTTTGAGGTGACCGACCAATTATGGTGGAACCAACTTTGAGGTGAGTAACTTTGGGGTGACCAACTGTTAGGTGACCATTAGTGGGTGCACCAACTTTATGGTGAGCTATGTTTAGGTCACAATCATTGAAGTCACCAACTTTAAGGTGACCCACTTTAAGGTGACCACATTTGACCATATTAAGGTGACCCACTTAAACGTGAACCACATTTGAGGTTACCATCTTTTAGGCGATCAAATTTGATGTGACCAACTTTGAGGTGGCCACCGTAGCGCAGAGGTTAGCATGTCCGCCTATGACGCTGAACGCCTTGGTTCGAATTCTGGCGAGATCATCAGAAATAATTTTCAGCGGCGGTTTTCCCCTCCTAATGCTGGCTACCTTTGTGAGATACTATGCCATATAAAACTTCTCTCCAAAGAGGTGTCGCACTGCGGCACGCCGTTCGGACTCGTCTATAAAAAGGAGGCCCCTTATCACTGAGCTTAAACTTGAATCGGACTGCACTCATTGATATGTGAAAGTTTGCTTCTATTCCTTAATGGAATGTTCATGGGCAAAATTTGCATTTGCAACTTTGAGGTTACCATCTTTGGGGTGACCACATTTTAGTTAACCAACTTTGGGGTGATTAACTTTGAGATTACCAACTTTGAAGTGGTTCGGGGGTGGCCAACTCTGGGGTGGACAACTTTGAGGTCACCAACTTTATGATTATTAACTATGAGGTTACCAACTTTCATGTGACAAATATTGAGCTGACCATCTATGAATCCAACTTTCACTCTTACTTCGGCTAGTTGGATATCTAATGCATTATGCATCTTCCTGACTCATTGCTAGCATAGGTTTTCCAACGGTTTCCAATATATCTTTCTTGTGGCACAAATAGTGAGTCATAGTATAACCCATAGTGCAGAGGTGTTTCATAGCACAGCGATTTTCCATATTTTGCCTTTGATGCCTTGCAATGAATCTTCAAGGAGTGTTGCTACTGCCTCTTCTCCTATTTCTTTTTTTTTGCTCGGCTCATTGCAAGCATCTCACTATCCTCCTCTTAGGCAATCAAACTGCTATGTATGTGTGTGTGTGTGCGTGTGTATTTAAACTATGCGTGTGCTGCTGTTAGTGTATGTTGCCATTAGTGAAATCCAATTAAGTGTAATAAAGTCTGATTGCGGCAAACTGAAAAACTGGGCTTGTTTCACAGATAGGGGGTCCTTGCCACCAACTGTGCATCAGTGGAAATAGTTAATGAAGACAATGCAAAGAAAACGGATGTTGATAGGAAATAATGTGATTAAACGCTGGCATTTTTCTTCTGTCATTTGCAAACATGACTCTATGTAGTTTTAAACGGAAGTCCTGCTGCAAGTGTCTTTCAATTAGCAGGATATGCTGATGAGCGATTGCGGGTTGTTGTCGCAGTCATTGGGTGTTGTTGTCGTTGTTGCAAATGCAAATAATTGGGGATAATTTTCTTGTAGTTAAAGAAGGAAAATCCTGCGAACTATGCTGGATATGGAGAGTTGATAGTGAAAGGATTTGAAAATTTTGGAACAGAGGCTTCATAGCTACATTGATATTACATATCAAGGGATTTGTTATCTTCTTATCTCTATAACCAAAATGATTTTTCTATTGAATTTCATTTTTATGATTTAATTTCTTCTTCTTAATTCTCATGCCTTAACTGCTCTCCCTTCTGCGCTTAAAGTTTATCAACTGCCCCATCCATGTCCATAGCAAGAACACAACTTTTCGCAATACTCGAACATTCATCTTCATTTGCTTTGGCCAGTTAATAATTCGTTAAAGTTCCCATTAGGCATTATTATCTATGTGTTGTCACTTTCCTTGGTGAAATGTACGCTAATAAATTATGATCCTTCTGAAACAAAAGCGATTATTATTATTATGATTATTATTGATGCTTTATTAAGCCCCCGCCCAAAGGTCATATCATATGTCCAAAATTGGACATTGCTGCAATACAATCGCAATCTAACTTATCCTCATGAGCTTGTGAAAACAAACTGCCCAACAAAACAGAAGTATGTGTTGAGCAAACAAAAAAGCTAAGACACATACGCTTCAAGAAACACCCATGGCCATAGGCCTACACATAAAAACGTTATAATATAAATCCGTGTAACAACATAATTTATAATAAACCAAACAGCAATCCAAATCAACACATACGCACACTATTCGCAAATACACGCACACATACACATGCACAAATTATGAACATTATTTACAACATCAACACCAGTAAAAGTTATGGCCGTACCCAAAGTCCTCCCTCTTGGAGTGCCATACGAAAAATGAGGCAAATTAAATTTAGCCTTTCGTTGGCAATGCCTTAAAAGTCTTCGGTGGAGATCCGGTGCTTTGATGTTTTCTAATGCTGGGGCCACTATTATGCTCTAGGGTTTACTGATTCGTTTTAAAATCAAGTCCTTCGGTGAAATATTCAAAAAAAAATTTTAAATTAGCTGACCCAGGCCCGTTCAGCTGCGCCTTCTTTTACTTTATATGGAACAAAAGTTTCCTTGGAATATTTATTTTCAATAATTATGGAGCTTTTAGTGAAATACCATGCTAACTTGACTAACAGTTTAACAATATAACTGCCTTTATCTGAATCCCATATGATCTATCTTTGTTAGTCTACGAATTTAAGTATGGATGTAAGGTGTATTCCATTCTTAAAATACTTAATTTCAGCCCGATATTCTCATGATAGCTGGTTTAGGGGTGTTTTCAGGGGTAAGGTGGTCCCCCTGGCACTTGGGCCTGAAAAAATATCAGCATCGCTCTCTTCTTTTAAATACCATTTATTTAAACCCCAAATTGCCATTGGTTTAGGGGAGTTTACACGATGAGGTGTCCCCCAAACACATGGCCCCAAAATAGGTTATTAAATTCGTTTTCTAATCTCAAATACCTTTCATGGCCCCAAAATAGGTTATTAAATTCGTTTTCTAATTTCAAATACCTTTCATGGCCCCAAAATAGGTTATCAAATTCGATTTCTAATCTCAAATACCTTTCATGGCCCCAAAATAGGTTATCAAATTCGTTTTCTAATCTCAAATACCTTTCATTAGAGCCACATATTGGCTTGGTCGAAAAATGTTTACCCTATGGGGTGTGCTTTTGGGGAAGGGGTGATGCCCTTAATACATGGTCCTACATTTGGATATCAAATTCGTATTCTACTCCCAAATACCTTTATTTATGCCCCATATTGCTATGGTCAGTAAAAGACAGCAGTCTGTGAGGTATTTTGGGAAAAGGGTAGACCCTCAGAAAATTGGTCCACGAAGTGGGTACCAATTCCTGCTCTACCCTTCCAATACCTTTCATTTAAGCTCCATATTGACATGGTCGGTAAATATGCCCGATTTAGGGGTGTTTTGGGGATTGGGGTGGTCCCCCAAACACTATGCCTGAAAATATATCAGCAAAGTGTTCTATTCTCAAATATCTCCATATCATTTATTTGAACCCCATATTGCCATTGGCCTCGAAATTGGATATAAAATTCGTTTTCTAATCTCATTTAAACTCCTTATTGCAAAAGTCAGCAAATATGTCCGGTTTGGGGTATTGGCCCTAAAAACTATAAATATTGGGTTGCCCAAAAAGTAATTGCGGATTTTTCATATAGTCGTCGTTGACAAATTTGTTCACAGCTTGTGACTCTGTAATTGCATTCTTTCTTCTCTCAGTTATCAGCTGTTACTTTTAGCTTGCTTTAGAAAAAGTGTAAAAAAGTATATTTGATTAAAAATCATTCTAAGTTTTATTAAAAATGCATTTACTTTCTTTTAAAAAATCCGCAATTACTTTTTGGGCAACCAATATTTAGTTCCACTCTCTTTTAGACCCAAATTGTCTTGATGAGCAAATACGTCCTATTTGAGGGGTTGCTGTAATGGTGGGACGTCCCCTTAACAGTTGGTCCCTAATGTTGATATCAGATACGTGGTCTACTCCCCAATACCTTAAATTTGAGCCCCATATTTCCATAGTCGGCAAACATAACCGTCTTGTGAGATGTTTTGGGGGATGGGCGGCCACTCAGTGAGTTGCCCTTGAAAATATATATCGGATTCGTGTTCCACTTTAAAAACCCTCTTTTTAGAGCCTCATGTTGCAATGGTCAGCAAATACTTCCTCTATGGGTGGTGTTGTGGGGGTGGGGTGGCCCCATAAACACTTTTCAAGAATATTGATATCAGATTCGTGCTTTACTTCAAAAGACCTTTCATTTGAGCCCCATATTGCTATGGTCGTAAATTTGTCCCCTTTGGGGGATGTTTTTGGGGAGAGGCGGCCCCCAAACACTTGGTCTCACATTTGGATAACAGATTCGTGTTCTACACTCAAATACCTTTTATTTAAGCCCCATATTCCCATGGTCAGTAAAGAAGTCCTGTTTGGGGTATGTTTTGGGGAAGGGGTGGACCCCCAGAAACGTGGTCCCACATTTGGATATCAGATTCGTATTCTACTTGCAAATACCTTCCATGTGAGTCCCATATTGCCATGATCGGTAAATATGTCCGATTTAGGGGTGTTTTGGGGGTTGGGTGGTGTTGTGGGGGTGGGGTGGCCCAATAGACACTTTTCCCAAATATTGATATCAGATTCGTGCTTCACACCCAAAGACCTTTCATTTGAGCCCCATATGGCTATGGTCGTAAATTTGTCCCCTTTGGGGGATGTTTTTGGGGAGAGGTGGCCCCCCAAAACACTTGGTCCCATATTTGGATATCAGATTCTAATTCTACACTCAAATACCTTTTATTTAAGCCCCATATTCCCATGGTCAGTAAATAAGTCCTGTTTGGGGGGAGTTTTGGGAAAGGGTGGACCCCCAGAAACGTGGTCCCACATTTGGATATCAGATTCGTATTCTACTCGCAAATACCTTTCATGTGAGTCCCATATTGCCATGATCGGTAAATATGTCCGATTTAGAGGTGTTTTGGGGGTTGGGTGGTGTTGTGGGGGTGGGTTGGCCCCATAGACACTTTTCCCAAATATTGATATCAGATTCGTGCTTCACACCCAAAGACCTTTCATTTGAGCCCCATATGGCTATGGTCGTAAATTTGTTCCCTTTGGGGGATGTTTTTAGGGAGAGGCGGCCCCCCAAACACTTGGTCCCATATTTGGATATCAAATTCTAATTCTACACTCAAATGCCTTTTATTTAAGCCCCATATTCCCATGGTCAGTAAATAAGTCCTGTTTGGGGGGAGTTTTGGGAAAGGGTCCACCCCCAGAAACGTGGTCCCACATTTGGATATCAGATTCGTATTCTACTTGCAAATTCCTTTCATGTGAGTCCCATATTACCATGGTCGGTAAATAAGTCCGATTTAGGGGTGTTCCCCCTAACACTTGGTCCGACAATTGGATATCAGATACGTTTTCTAATCTTAAATACCTTTCATTTGAGTCCCATATTGTCGTGATTGGTCAAAATATATATTTGTTAGGTTTTGGAGAGGGGCGGTCCCCCTAGGTACCCCATCCGCAATTTGGATAGCAAATTTTTATTTTTAGGGAATTATATGAGAGCACACAAAATTGCGCTTAAATCGCACTACCCATCTCCGAGATCTGGCGTTTCTGAAAATTAGGGTAAGGGGGAGGGTCCGCCCCCCTTCAGATATCAAAAAATTTAATACCCTATTTTCACCACAAGATCATTATGCACCATCTGTGCAATTTCAAGAAAATCGTTTCAGCCGTTTCTGAGTCTATAAGGAACACACAAACAACCTACAACCCAACCTTATCTAACCTTTCGGTGCTGCTGCTATTACCCAATCTAAGCCATAGTAATGTTTTCGACCTTAACAAGTTTTTGGCTTGGAAAAACTTCTCGTAAAAGAGGTGCTTTTCTTCAGCATATAATATGAACATAAATTGAAAGCCCCCCAGCATTTAGCTAAAATCTTTAATCAGACAGCACTTATTAAAATTTTCCTTAATATACCAATACTTGTCCTTCCGATTCGTTCTACTACAGTACTAACAAATCTGAGCCTTCGCACCATCCATGGCGAATATTCTCTGCCAAATGAAGGGTAATAGATATTCGACTCGACCGTTACCAAACCATTTCTACCGATTTCAATTGCCTTTGGCTCATATTATCTGCCCATTTACCAACGGCGAAAAAGAAAAACTGCGATAAAATAGAAAAGTGGGCGTTTCACATGATGATTTTGATGAGTCAACAATCTTAAGGATAGCAGCTACCGAATTACAACACATACCAGCACATCTATAGTTTATGATACTCTTGGGAACGGTGATGATGGCAATAGCAAGTAGAGAGAGAGAGAGAGAGAGAGATAGAAAGACCACTCACATGCGTGTGAGTGTGTCTTGAGGCATTTTTGGTAGTTTGTGCAACAATACCAAAATGTTGGTACATGCTGAGATAAAAAAGTGGCTTTGAATTTGCTAGGAATTGAAATTCTTTATAATAATAAATCCCAAAGCGAAGCTAATTAGTTAAACACTTCAAAAAAAAAAAATATATATACTGCATTTTTAACATCCGATAGAAGTGAAAAGAGAAGCTAAAGGATGATATATGGTCAAAACTGAAGAATAGCCAAAAAATCCTCTTCTCAATTTTGTGAAGTGTTTTAAAAGAATGGGAGTATTGTATTCCACTATTTACGCGAAGTCTTTTGCAGGAAATGTTAAACTTATCGACCAAAATGTGACGAGGAAAGTCACTACGCTCGTCTTCCTGCTCACATATTCAGCGCCATGTAGTTTCAAGTCTTTGAAGAATGAATTATCCTATTGTGTTATTGAGCAATTATTAAATAATTATTGAATTATTGAACTTATTCCATTTTGCCACGAAGCTGAGCTTAGCGGAGTAAAGCTATTCTGTCCAACCATCGACCCTTTTCGCATGGCAACAACGAAACACCAGTGGTGTTGATAAAATGTAGGCAACAACACCACACAATGGTGAGTTTCAGCAGTGTTAAACGTGGACAACAACTTAACATCGGCCTTAGTAACAGAGTGAATTGTTACCGTTATCTCAAGTGGTATAAAATGGGCAAGGCCAGGAAAAGGGACAGTCAAGTGTGAAGTGTAAAGTGCAACTGTGGCAGTATCCAGGTAAGTGTAGTGGGAAACTTTAGTGTGCTGTGCCTAAGTGTAACAGCCTTTAAATAAGCATAGTCGCCAGTGTTTTGCCCGGTGTCCACTAGACATATGATCCGCTGAGCCAGGGAATACGCGACCCGCCAACACGTGATATAGAGCCAACCCATGCCAAAAGTGAACCACGTCTCCGAGACCAATGTAGACAGAACCTCGCCTTTGGCCTACAGACGTAAGAGCCGCTGAGCCTGCCAATACACCCACATGTCATCTGTTCACGACCATCACCCCTAGATTTAGTGCCGTATCCCCGCCATGAGTGAATCACGTTTCCGAGACCGACATAGTCAGCACTTCGCCTTTGTCCTTTGGACATAACAGCCGCTGAGCCCGCGAAAACACCCACGTGTCATCTGTTCACGACCATCACCCAACGATTTAGTGCCATATCCACGACGTGTGTGAACCACGTCTTCGAGACCAAAGTAGCCATCACCTTGCCTTTGTCCTTTAGACATAAGAGCCGCTGAGCCCGCCAGTACAACCACGTGCCATCTGTCCACGACCATCACCCCGTGATTTAGTGCCGTATCCCCACCACGAGTGAACCACGTCTCCGAGACAAACACAGCCAGCACCTTGCCTTTTGTCCATTTAACATAACAGCCACTGAGCCCGCGAATACACCCACATGTCATCTGTTCACGACCATCACCCCGTGATTTAGTGTCGTATCTCCGCCGAGAGTAAACCACGTCTGTCTCCAAGACCAACGTAGCCAGCACCTCGCCTTTGTCCTTTGGACATAACAGCCGCTGAGCCCGCGAATACATCCAACGTGCCATCTGCCCACGACCATCACCCCGTGATTAAGTGCCGTATCCACGCCGTGAGTGAACCTCGTATCCGAGACCATCGCACCCAGCACCTCGCCTTTATCCTTAAGACTTAAGAGTCGCTGAGCCCGCGAGTAAACCCAATGTGCCATCTGTGCACGACCATCACCCCATGATTTATTCCCTATCCAAGGCATGAGTGAACCATGTCTCCAAGATCTACGTAGCCAGCACCTCGACTTTGTCCTTCGAATATAACACCTGCTGAGCCTGCATATGCATCCACATATCAACTGTCCACAACCATCACCACGTGATTTAGTGTCATATCTCCACCGTGAGTGAACCACGTCTCCGAGACAAACACAGCCAGCACATCGGCTTGGTCCTTCATACGTAAGAGCCGCTGAGCCCGCGAATACACCCAATGTGCCATCTGTTCACGACCATCACCCCATGATTTTTTCCCTATCCACGGCGTGAGTGAACCATGTCTCCAAGATCAACGTAGCCAGCACCTCGACTTTGTCCTTCGAATATAACACCAGCTGAGCCTGCATATGCACCCACATGTCATCTGTCCACAACCATCACCACGTTATTTAGTGTCGTATCTCCGCCGTGAGTGAACAACCAGCACATCGCCTTCGTCCTTCAGACGTAAGAGCCGCTGAGCCCTCGAATACACCCAATGTACCATGTGTGCACGACCATCATTCCATGACTTGTTCCCTTTCCACGCCGTGAGTAAACCATGTCTCTGTGACTAACTTAGCCAGTACCTCGCCTTTATCCATCAGACAAAAGAGCCGCTGAGCCCGCAAATACACCCACGTGCCATCCTTCCACGAACATTATCGCACGATTTAGTGCCGTATCTACGCCGTGAGTGAACCAAGTCTGTCTTCAAGACCAAGGTAGCCAGCACTTCGCCTTTGTCCTTCCGACATCTGAGCCGGCCATCACCCCGTTATATAGTGCCGTATCCCCGCCATTAGTGAACCACTTCTCCGAGACCGACTAGCCAGCACATCGCCTTTCTCCTTCCTACATATAAGCCCGGGCATACAACCGACGTGCCATCTGCCCACGACCATCACCCCGTTATATAGTGCCGTATCCCCGCCATGAGTGAACCACGTCTCCGAGACAAACACAGCTAGCACCTTGCCTTTGTCCTTTGTACATAGCAGCCACTGAGCCCGCGAATATACCCACTTGTCATCTGTCCACGACCAACACTCCATGATTTAGCGTCGTACCCACGTCAACGAGATCCACATAGCTAGCACCGCCTTCAGACATAAGAGCCAAAGAGCCTTCGAACGCACACTCGTGCGTTCTGCGACCGCCACACCGTGACTTGGTGGCATATCCAACCAACAGACCAACAGATCTCCGACTAGAACTATAGTCTAACCCCATAACGCCTAGATTAGGTTAGGTTGTAAAGAGGGTGCAGATATTAATCCGCCCCTTGCCAGTATGGACATACACCTAAGTCAGTAATCGGCTTGTTGTGCGCTCTAAAAACTAAAGGGTGATTTTTTTGAGGTTAGGATTTTCATGCATTAGTATTTGCAAGATCACGTGGGATTTCAGACATGGTGTCAAAGAGAAAGATGCTCAGTATGCTTTGACATTTCATCATGAATAGACTTACTAACGAGCAACGCTTGTAAATCATTGAATTTTATTACCAAAATCAGTGTTCGGTTCGAAATGTGTTCATTCACCGTAACGTTGCGTCCAACAGCATCTTTGAAAAAATACGGTCCAATGATTCCACCAGCGTACAAACCACACCAAACAGTACATTTTTCGGGATGCATGGGCAGTTCTTGAACGGCTTCTGGTTGCTCTTCACTCCAAATGCGGCAATTTTGCTTATTTACGTAGCCATTCAACCAGAAATGAGCCTCATCGCTGAACAAAATTTGTCAAAATTTGAACACATTTCGAACCGAACACTGATTTTGGTAATAAAATTCAATGATTTGCAAGCGTTGCTCGTTAGTAAGTCTATTCATGATGAAATGTCAAAGCATACTGAGCATCTTTCTCTTTGACACCATGTCTGAAATCCCACGTGATCTGTCAAATACTAATGCATGAAAATCCTAACCTCAAAAAAATCACCCTTTACTAGGGTTCTGTCAATCCAAGCAGCAGAGCCTCGCACTCGACTTCAAGTTTCATCTCAGGTATCCGATCGGAAACCTCATCCCTTCCTTCCAGGTGACTATCGTCGCCTCGATTACACCTCGATGGTATGAGCTGCTCCCATCCTCAATCCTTTCTCCCATCTCCTTAAGTCTCATAGCCGCAGTAGCCACCTCACACTTAATCTGTATGTCAATGGGTCGGATTTCTAGAATAGTCTCCAGTGCCATAGTGGCCGTGGGCCTCATCGCTCCATCTATGCCAAGACAACTTGTTCTCTGAACCTGTTGTATGGTTCTTATGTTGCACTTTTTCTCCATAGCAATCCACCAAACTACTGAGGTGTAAGTAAGTATTGGTCTAATCACGCCCCTGTAATGCCAGTGGACTATCCTCGGATTCAGGACCCATTTCGAGCCAACGGCCCGTACATAGTGTCCAACAGTGAGTCTTCTAAGTACGCTCCTGAATGTGACACTTCCAATTCAGTTTCCTGTCCAAGATCCCACCTAAGTATTTTACCTTGTTAGATATCGAAATTGTCTTATTGAGTAAACATGGTGCATTAAATTGGCCCAACTTCGTCTTCCTCGTGAACATGCATATTTCAGTCTTCTTTGGGTTAACATTGAGACATCTGGGTCTAGCCCAGTCATATGCCATATACAAAACCCGTTCGGAGCTTCTGAATAGGTCGTTCGAATCCTTACCCTTTAGAAGTATTATAACGTCCTCTGCGTAGCAGACGGGTTCAAGTCCCTCCTCAGTCAGCATCCGTAATAGGTCATTTATGTTGGTCACCCATAGGAGTGGCGCCAAGATCAAGTACTACTTACTAAATAAAATCTTTTAAAACAAATAAAAACAGCCTTTTTTCTCACTAACACAAATTAATTTTTTTACCTGACCCTGCCCCCGATGAGCTGTACCGCAGCAACCAGAGGTAAACTCGTCGTTACGGAAAGGATCATTTTTTTCCCATTTTTTGTGATCGAAACGTACTTTTTACGCGGCGTAATAGGAATCATTATAGGACGCAACAAGTTAAGTACACATTTAACCAGCTTTGGCATCCAAAAAGGAAGATGCCTTCTAGTTCTAGCAGGGGTAACCATCACTTACAATTTTCTCCGATGCTATCGCCACGATTTAAACCCGAGTGTTCAGCGTCATAGGCGGACATGCTAACCTCTGCCTTACGATGCCTTCCGTACTGCTGGTTGACCCTTAATCTTAAGCCTGCAACTCCTGTTTGCTGTTATACTGCTGTTAATTCGGCATTCATGTACAAATATGCACCTCAGCAACGCACTCGACACCCTTGCTACAATGTTCAGCAGTTCGACAACTGTTTGGTATGCAAGAGCGACTCAGCACTGAACGTTGATATATTTGTCAGCCACATGCTTGTTGACGTGTTTGTCGGCCTTTTTGACATATTTATCGGCCTTTGGCGTGAAAGAGTGACTCAGCAATAAACATTGGTATATTTGTCCGCTTCGTGATTCTTGACCTATTTGTCGGCCTCTTCGTTTTCCAGAATATCAACGTGATCGGGAGCCTAAGTCAGCGTTTTGTAATGAGACTGGAGTTCATTGGAGATTTTATATATTCAGCACCGCCATACTTTTATAAAATAAAAGTATAGTTTCGAAGGCGGTATTTTCCTTTCCAAGGATTTTTCTTGCACCTATCATAATGACACAGACCTGTGTCTAAAATAGCGTATACTCGTACGACTTAGCGAGGTATCGAGTACATCGGAGTTGGTTCCCCAATTCTATTTATGTCTTAGTCTTGAATCCTTCGGGGAAAACCAAAACTTCATCACTTTTATACCCATCACCGAAGGATGGGGGTATATTCATTTTGTCATTCCGTTTGCAACACATCGAAATACCCATATCCGACCCTATAAAGTATATACATTCTTGATCAGCGTAAAAATCTAAGACCATCTAGCAATGTCCCACCGTCTGTCTGTTCAAATCACGCTACAGTCTTTAAAAATAGAGATATTGAGCTGAAACTTTGCATAGATTCTTTTTTTGTCCATAAGGACAGGTTAAGTTCGAAGATGGGCTATATCGGACTATATCTTCATATAGCCCCCATATAGACCGATCGGCCGATTTAGGTTCTTAGGCCCATAAAAGCCACATTCATTGTCCGATTTTGCTGAAATTTGAGACAGTGAGTTGTCTTAGGCCCTTCAACACCCTCCGTCAATTTGGCTCAGATCGGTCCAGATTTCGATATAGCTGCCATATAGACCGATCCTGCGATTTAGGGTCTTAAGCCCATAAAAGCCACATTTATTATCCGATTTTTCTGAAATTTACGACAGTGAGTTGTGTTAGGCCCTTCGACATCCTTCGTCAATTTGGCCCAGATCGGTCCAGATTTGGGTATAGCTGCCATATAGACCGATCCTCCGATTTAGGGTCTTAGGCCCATAAAAGCCACATTTATCGTCCGATTGTGCTGAAATTTGAGACAGTGAGTTGTCTTAGGCCCTTCGACATCCTTCGTCAATTTGGCTCAGATCGGTCCAGATTTCGATATAGCTGCCATATAGACCTATCCTGCTATTTAGGGTCTTAACCCATAAAAGCCACATTTATTATCCGATTTTTCTGAAATTTACGACAGTGAGTTGTGTCAGGCCCTTCGACATCCTTCGTCAATTTGGCTCAGATCGGTCCAGATTTCGATATAGCTGCCATATAGACCGATCCTCCGATTTAGGTTCTTAGGCCCATAAAAGCCATATTTATTATCTGATTTTGCTGAAATTTGGGATAGAGAGTTGTTTTAGGCCCCTCGACATCCTTCGTCAATTTGGCTCAGATCGGTCCAGATTTGGGTATAGCTGCCATATAGACCGATCCTGCGATTTAGGGTCTTAGGCCCATAAAAGCCACATTTATTATCCGATTTTTCTGAAATTTACGACAGTGAGTTGTGTTAGGCCCTTCAACATCCTTCGTCAATGTGGCCCAGATCGGTCCAAATTTGGGTATAGCTGCCATATAGACCGATCCTTCGATTTGGGGTCTTAGGCCCATAAAAGCCACATTTATCATCCGATTGTGCTGAAATTTGAGACAGTGAGTTGTCTTAGGCCCTTCGACATCCTTCGTCAATTTGGCTCAGATCGGTCCAGATTTCGATATAGCTGCCATATAGACCGATCCGGCGATTTAGGGTCTTAGGCTCATAAAAGCCACGTTTATTATCCGATTTTGCAGAAATTTGGGACAGTGAGTTAGGAAAAGCACTTTGACATACTACTGTATTATGACACAGATCGGTCCAGATTTGGATGTAGCTGCCATATAGACCGATCTCTCGGTTTTAGGTTCGTGGGTCTTTAATTGCACTCAGATGGGTCCAGATTTGGATATAGCTGTGATATAGACCGATCTCTCAATTTAATGTTTCGGACCCATAAAAGGCGCATTTATTTTCCGATGTTGCCGAAATTTAGGACAGAGAGTTAAGTTAAAGCCCTCCACATATTTCTGTATTTTGGTCTAGATCGATCAAACTTTGCACATAGCTGTTATATAGATCGATCTCTCGATTTTAAGTCGTGGCCCCAATAAAGGCGCATTTATAATCTGATTTAACTGAAATTTGACACATTGACTTATGTTAGCCTTTTCGGCATCCATGGTGTATATGGTTCAGATCGGTTTATTTTTAGATATGGCTACTAAAAAGGCCAATATTTTGTTATACACAATTGAACAATGACTTGTACTTATTAGTATTTGGTCCAAATCTGAACATATTTCGATATAGCTGCTATGGGGCATAAAGTATGCATTTTTCACAGTATTTTGAGGAAATATGGTTTACATATATACCCGAGGTGGTGAGTATCCAAAGTTCGGCCCGGCCGAACTTAACGCCTTTTTACTTGATAAATAAAGCATTCGCTTAAAGGGTTACTGAGGGCATTGAATTCAAGTCATAGGGAAACTAAAATGTTTCCCTCGACTCGTTTACTAATATACCCAATTATGGACACTCATCTCTAAATGGATTTATTTCAAGCTAAGTGAACTTCATAGGCCTAGTCCTCCAGTAGAAGCAGTCTTGGCAAAAGAATACACAGAAAAGATGGCATAAGGCACTTAGCGACTTTGGGGCGGCAGAGTCTAATACCACCTAATAACGAATCCAGAATGGTTTTGCTGAGTTTGAGGATGGTAAGCCCAGATTACCGTGCCAGATTAAAGTCGAGAAGGGGAATTTGGGATATGTTTTGTATTTGCATGTTTTTAAAACTGTGGGACGAGTGTGCGTTCCTTAAGGATAATGACCGCAGACCGTAGTGGTTAAATAGGTCCGGTTTGGGGTGTATTTGGGAGTGAGGTCTCCACCCAGGTTCTTAAATCATGTCGAAGTTAATAAGATAAAGAACCGGTTGCCCATGTTGCATACTCTCTTTGTTGAACTTGGAAGGTTTTGTTGTTTATGTATATTCCAAAAGGTTATTTTATTGTCTAGATCACTATATCTTAACCTTAACTATTGGGTTGCCCAAAAAGTAATTGCGGATTTTTCATATAGTGGGCGTTGACAAGCTTGTGACTCTGTGATTGCATTCTTTCTTCTGCCAGTTATCAGCTGTTACTTTTAGCTTGTTTTAGAAAAAAAGTGTAAAAAAGTATATTTGGTTAAAGTTCATTCTAAGTTTTATTAAAAATGCATTTACTTTCTTTTAAAAAATCCGCAATTACTTTTTGGACAACCCAATACTTATATCCCTGTGTCTTCCTCCTCGATTTTGTTATCTTTAAAACTACAAAATTATCTCAAACATGTACATGTTTCAAAAATCCTCAACTACTTTAAGTCTACATGTACAAATTATACAAATCCTTGCCCTACCACACGCACATTAAACTCTCTCCCTTTAAAGTTCCACGTCTCACTGGCAAGGAGAGTATGGTTTTTTGTGGTTGTTGTTGCAATTCTCCCACCACAATGAAAGTACCAACGCTAATTCAATTTCCTAACACACTCATAACCCCGCAGAGGGCTTTCCGCCTTTGCTCATTTAAAATTCCCCTGTTGTGGTGTGCGATGGCGTTTCCTTTGATATCCTTTACAATGGTTAAACATAAACGTTAACACTAACGTACTCCGGAGGGGCTGTTATGATTTCATAATCAAGACTTTTGTCGTTGTCATTTTACGATTATTATACGGTGGGTTTTATGCCAAAGGTACTTATGTCTGTAATTGTGCGGGTAATTGTACTTGTATTGGTTGGTATCCTTTTGAATTGTACATTGCCAACCTTTGTTTTGCAGCCGTTTGTGTATCTGTGTGTTGGCAGTTTTACTTCTCATTCATTGACAATTGCGGGTACAATTCTGCCCGGCTTTATCAAAACCAAACGAAGGAAGATAAGCGCTTGTTATTCTGCGCCTTTTTTTCTCATGTTACAAAAAAACAAAAATTAAGAAAAAACACCATGTTAAGGCAGGACAGTAAATGAAATAAACAAACAGCACTTTATAAAGGACAAGATAATATAAAGTTACAAACATGCCAACAGCTTGTGATTAACAGTTGACGCTAAATGTGAGAAAAGAGACATTAAAATTCAAAAGAATTATCAAATGAAAGAAATTAACTTTTGTTCATCTTCAGTGTAAAAATAACTGAAAGGGATTGTAACGAGAAATCACGGAAATTTTGCCTTTAGAGAAAATTTGATGGAAATTTTGACTTAAAATAAAATTTTATCGACATTTTGGCTTTAAACAAAATATGATCGCAATTTGCTAATAAAAGGAAGTTTAGGTTAGGTTGAATAGTTCGCCCACCAAAGGTGAGTTCACTCGCAGGCCAGTTTGGCCCCTGTGGTACCCTAGAGAGAGAGAAAGGGAAGAAGAACAAGTAAAAGCGTGCTAAGTTTGGCCGGGCCGATTCTTATATACCCTCCACCACAGATCACATTTTTCGAGCTCTTGCCACGGTATCTCTTTTTAGGCAAACAAAGGATAAAATAAAGGAATTGCTATAATATTGGAGCTATGTCAAATTAAGGTCCGGTCTAAACTGAATGTTGGAAATCATAGTTGAAGTCATTGTACAAAATTTCGGCCAATTCGAATAACAATTATACCCTTTAGGATCTCAAGAAGTAATATAGGGACACAAAACACGTTGTGCAAATTTTCATTCCAATCATATAAGAATTACGCTCTCTAGAGGCTCAAGAATTCAAGACCCAAGATCGGTTTAAATAGCAGCTATATCAGGTTATAAACCGATACCAACCATACTCAGCACAGTTGTTGGAAGTCATAATAAAACACATCATGCTAAATTTCAGCCAAATCGGATAAGAACTGCGACCTCTGGTGACTCAAGAAGTCAAGACCCCAGATCGGTTTATATGGCAGCTATACCAGGTTATGGACCGATTTCAACCATACTCAGCACAGTTGTTGGATGTCATAACAAAACACGAAGTGCAAAATTTCATTCTAATGGAAGAAGAATTGCGCCCTCTAGAGGCTCAAGAAGTCAAGACCCCAGATCGGTTTATATGGCAGCTATATCAGGTTATAAACCGATTTGAACCATACTTGACACAGTTGTTGTATATCACAACAAAACACGTCGTGCAAAATTTCATTCCAATCGGATAAGAATTACGCCCTCTAGAGGCTCAAGAAGTCAAGACCCCAGATCGGTTTATATGGCAGCTATATCAGGTTATAAACCGATTTGAACCATACTTGACACAGTTGTTGTATATCACAACAAAACACGTCGTGCAAAATTTCATTCCAATCGGAAGAGAATTGCGCTCTCTAGAGGCTCAAGAAATCAAGACCCAAGATCGGTTTGTATGGCAGCTATATCAGGTTATGAACCGATTTCAACCATACTCAGCACAGTTGTTGGATGTCATAACAAAACACGAAGTGCAAAATTTCATTCTAATGGAAGAAGAATTGCGCCCTCTAGAGGCTCAAGAAGTCAAGACCCCAGATCGGTTTATATGGCACCTATATCAGGTTATAAACCGATTTGAACCATACTTGACACAGTTGTTGTATATCATAACAGAATACGTCGTGCAAAATTTCATTCCAATCGGTCCAGAATTGCGCTCTCTAGAGGCTCAAGAAATCAAGACCCAAGATCGGTTTGTATGGCAGCTATATCAGGTTATGAACCGATTTCAACCATACTCAGCACAGTTGTTGGATGTCATAACAAAACACGAAGTGCAAAATTTCATTCTAATGGAAGAAGAATTGCGCCCTCTAGAGGCTCAAGAAGTCAAGACCCCAGATCGGTTTATATGGCAGCTATATCAGGTTATAAACCGATTTGAACCATACTTGATACAGTTGTTGTATATCACAACAAAACACGTCGTGCAAAATTTCATTCCAATCGGATAAGAATTACGCCCTCTAGAGGCTCAAGAAGTCAAGACCCCAGATCGGTTTATATGGCAGCTATATCAGGTTATTGGCCGATTTGAACCATACTTGACACAGTTGTTGTATATCATAACAGAATACGTCGTGCAAAATTTCATTCCAATCGGTCCAGAATTGCGCTCTCTAGAGGCTCAAGAAATCAAGACCCAAGATCGGTTTGTATGGCAGCTATATCAGGTTATGAACCGATTTCAACCATACTCAGCACAGTTGTTGGATGTCATAACAAAACACGAAGTGCAAAATTTCATTCTAATGGAAGAAGAATTGCGCCCTCTAGAGGCTCAAGAAGTCAAGACCCCAGATCGGTTTATATGGCACCTATATCAGGTTATAAACCGATTTGAACCATACTTGACACTGTTGTTGTATATCATAACAAAATACGTCGTGCAAAATTTCATTCCAATCGGATAAGAATTACGCCCTCTAGAGGCTCAAGAAGTCAAGACCCCAGATCGGTTTATATGGCAGCTATATCAGGTTATAAACCGATTTGAACCATACTTGACACAGTTGTTGTATATCACAACAAAACACGTCGTGCAAAATTTCATTCCAATCGGAAGAGAATTGCGCCCTCTAGAGGCTCAAGAAGTCAAGACCTAAGATTGGCTTATATGGCAGCTATATCAAAACATGGACCGATATGGCTCATTTACAATACCAACCGACCTACACTAATAAGAAGTATTTGTATAAAATTTCAAGCGGCTAGCTTTACTCCTTCGGAAGTTAGCGTGCTTTCGACAGACAGACGGACGGACAGACGGCGGACAAACCGACGGACATGACTAGATCGATATAAAATGTCACGACGATCAAGAATATATATACTTTATGGGGTCTCAGACGAATATTTCGAGTAGTTACAAACAGATTGACTAAATTAGTATACCCCCATCCTATGGTGGAGGGTATAAAAGAGAGGTTATACACGAATAAAAAAAGGCAAGAGGAGTGGAGAAACCCGAGCGGGAGGTGAAGAACCGCAAGCACGGATCTACCTACGCCGCAGCCTGTGGCACCCCCCGTCGGAACCTATTTGTTCCCTCAACAAATCTCAGGAGTGATACCAGAGGTACGTTCGCAAGTTCACCCAGATCACAGAAGAAACGGCTCCCCGGAATGGAGAGCCTACGTCTCTGCAGACCTGGACAGGAAAACAGCAAATGCTCAATAGTCTCCTCTTCATCGAGGCAACTCCTACACAAGTCATTGTGCGGTATATCCATGTGCGCCGCCGTGTGGCCTGTGTTATGACCCCTGTCAAAGTACTCATCGAGTTTCCTATCTAACGTCAGCCAATCCCTCGTCCTCCTCCGGTCGATGAGCGGCCATAGCGCCTCCGCAGTCCGTTAACCATCTGCAGTGTCCCATCTCGCCACCGAAGCCGCCCTGTTCGACCCATCTACTGTGTTCATTAGCTCGACAAATGGCATGTAGGCATGGCCGATGACTGGTCAGCTCGGCGCAGGCGAACCCCTCCTGGCGCACTCGTCCGCCCACTCATTTCCTGAAATCCTCTCATGCTCAGGAACCCATATCACATCGTGGGCCAGGAGCCTATCCAGGGATTCCAAACAGCCCGCCACGCATCTTGACCTCACCAACCTCGATCTCAAGGCCTTAAGCGCCGCCGTACTGTCCAAATAAATTCTGAGTTTCGAGGGCGGTAAGCACCTTGCCAGAATTTCTTTTGCGGCTACTGCAATGGCACAGACCTCTGCCTGAAAAACTGTACACTCGTCAGGTAGTCTCAGAGATATAACGATATTGGGTGTCTCGGAATAGACCCCCAATCCAGTCCCTGATCCATTTTGGAGCCATCTGTGTAGATCGAGGTCTTATCCTCCTCAAGTACACCATTCGTCCTCCATTCGTCCCTCTCAGGGAAACGAATCGCGAATGCCCTCACACCAGTCGGCACTGGCGCTAGGTGGTCGAAGATCCTCCCCAGTCTACCCTCCGTATCCATAACACCCAGAATAAAACTATGGCCGCAGCTATCCTCCTTCAGCATGACGAGCTCTCTCAGCCTAAGCGCGACCCTTGCGGCGCAGTTCCAAATATAGGCCCCAATGGGCGCATATCCAGCAGTGCCTCCAGGCCTGCCTGCGGTGCGGTGATCCCGACACAGGCCAGTCTCTGGACCTTCTCGAACTCCTTCGCACGCGTCCTTTTCCCTACGGCGTCCCACCATACCAGTACTCCATATGCCAGTACTGGTCTCACGATGCCCGTGTACATCCAATAAATCATATAGGGAGTCACCCCCCTCTTCCTACCGAACATCCTCCTGCAGGAGTAATAGGCGCACAGTGCCTTACGGCTTCTTTCCTCGGTGTTCCTCTTCCAGGACAGAAAATTTCATGGAAATTTTGTCTTTAGAGAAAATTTCATGGCAATTTTGCCTGTAGAGAAAATTTTGTCTTTAGAGAAAATTTCATGGAAATTTTGTCTTTAGAGAAAATTCTGTGGAAATTTTATCTTTAGGGAAAATTTCATGGAAATTTTTTCTTTAGGGAAAATTTCATGGAAATTTTGTCTTTAGAGAAAATTTCATTGATATTTTGTCTTTTGAGAAAATTTCATTGATATTTTGTCTTTAGAGGAAATTTCATGGAAATTTTGCCTTTAGAGAAAATTTCATGGATATTTTGTCTTTAGAGAAAATTTTGTCTTTAGAGAAAATTTCATGGAAATTTTGTCTTTAGAGAAAATTTCATGGAAATTTTGTCTTTAGAGAAAATTTCATGGAAATTTTGTCTTTAGAGAAAATTTCATGGAAATTTTGTCTTTAGAGAAAATTTCATGAAATTTTTGTCTTTAGGGAAAATTTCATGGAAATTTTGTCTTTAGAGAAAAATTCATGGAAATTTTGTCTTTAGAGAAAATTTCATGGAAATTTTGTCTATAGAGAAAATTTCATGGAAATTTTGTCTTTAGAGAAAATTTCATGGAAATTTTGTCTTTAGAGAAAATTTCATGGAAATTTTGTCTTTAGAGAAAATTTCATGTACATTTTGTCTTTAGAGAAAATTTCATGGAAATTTTTTCTTTAAAGAAAATTTCATGGAATTTTTGTATGTAGAGAAAATTTCATGGAAATTTTATCTTTTGGGGAAAATTTCATGGAAATTTTATCTTTTGGGGAAAATTTCATGGAAATTTTGTCTTTAGAGAAAATTTTGTGGAAATTTTGTCTTTAGAGAAAATTTCATGGAAATTTTTCCTCTAGGGAAAATTTCATGGAAATTTTTCCTCTAGGGAAAATTTCATGGAAATTTTGTCTTCAGAGAAAATTTCATGGAAATTTTGTCTTTAGGGAAAATTTCATGGAAATTGTGTCTTTAGAGAAAATTTCATGGAAATTTTGTCTTTAGAGAAAATTTCATGGAAATTTTGTCTTTAGAAAAAAATTTCATGGAAATTTTGTCTTTAGAGAAAATTTCATGAAAATTTTGTCATTTGGGGAAAATTTCATGGAAATTTTGATTGTAAAAACTGAAATTATGTCCATAAAAAGTTCAAATTTAATCTAATTCACTAATTTTGCTGCTTTTAAAAACAATCCCCAGCGAAGCATATAAAATACCCCAAAATCTTTCATTGATGTCACCATTCTTTCACAATAATATGGCTAACTTTTTGTGGTTAACACCATGGCAGTTATAACGTTGCCCCCCATTCTAGTTAAATAAACAAATATGAATTCATTGCTTACGACCTCATTTAGCTTCAAAATCCCTCCCTTGCAATACCCCCTTGAAAACAAAAAGCGTACAAATCTCACCCGCACTGCCAAATGTCATTTTAATAAGAAAACTTTTTATAATGAAATTGTCAACATAAAAGAAGAAGAAAAAACAAAACAAATATAGAAAATCGTATATACAAATTCAGGCGTATTTCCTTTTTTTCGAGTAAATTTCTCCGAAAACCTTCTCCAGTGCTCTGCAACAACTAAGCCAAACGGGGGACTTCATTATATCTGTTTAAATTGGCTTAAAAGCCCAAAAAGAAACCACCAACCAACTTCACGGTTAATTTTCCAAATCATGTTTATCTTCTTGTTGTATGAGCACTTTCCATTTTGTGAGGGGGTATTCTCAGCATGGAGCTGTGGTAGGTTCAGCAGCAGTAGTGTTGGGGGTAATCTTCCACACTTTTCCGGTCTGCTTCATCGTTTCGTCTGTCTGTCTATCTGTTGGACTGCTTTGCCTTACTCGTTTTGGCTGCTTTGCTTAGTAAGGTTGAATTAAATGATTTAAACCAAACCAAAAGGCGTATAAACAGGAAAGAAAACTTTTCCTGTTAAAGACGATGTGGAAAAAGTTTTTGAATCTTTCTTTTTTCGAGAGACAATACCCTACACTTGGTATGAAAAGAAGTTGTGGCTGGAAAATTGAAAATTATTGCATTAAAATTTAATATTTACTGCACTTTTATAAGTACCAAGTTCCTTGATTTGAAATTCTTTGTCCCGTCTCATGCTGTCTTTGATCGCAATCAGACGTCTGTTTCTATCGCTGTGCGTTGGATTCCCTTCCACATAATTGATCGTGACGAACCAAAAACAACCCATTCATATAACAGTATCAACAATACAACAAATTGTTAGTAAATCCAGACTAAAGTTACAATAACAAAAACAAGTGTCTTCAATGCAATCGTTGAAAAGGAAGCATATGATGGGCAGAGCCCCAAAAGAAAAACATAAAAGAAATGAAAACATGTTTAACATTTTACAAACATTCGATGATGATGACACGTATAGTGAGTCAGAAGAGGGAGAAGTGCGGGAATATAAAATTGTTGTTCCTCCAATCGTAGTTGATCCAGTGCATACTTTTCAAACAGTGTACCAACTAATCGGAACATCGCATGAATTTAAAAGAATGTCCGTAGGCACGAAAATTGTATCACCTTCACTAGCTCTTTATGAACTTGCTAAGAATAAACTAGTGGAAAAGAAATTCACATTTTTTACTCATGAATATAAGGACACCAAATTATTCAAGCTAGTTCTTTATGGTCTACCCCGCATTCCAGTAGATGAAATAAAAGAGGAGCTCAAAAATTCATACAATGTTAATGTTGTAAACATAAAAGAAATTACAACTTCTCGTTCATCAGCTGATGATGCTTTATATGCTTTAGATTTTGACCGCTCTCAAAACACAAAATCGCAAGTCTTAAAAATTAGACGTTTGTGCAGTATCGTTGTGCACTGGAGAAAGCCCCATAAGGGAAATAAGGGACCAACACAATGCAATAAATGCGCTATGTATGGCCACGGCGCAAGAAATTGCTACCGTAAGAGTATATGTATAGCATGCGGAGGAGAGCATGACCTTGCAAACTGCCAAGTAAATAAAACAACTCAAGGTAGTCCCGCTGTTTACAAATGCTTCAATTGCATAAAAAGAAACTTAAAAAACAACGGCCATCGAGCCGATGACCCAAGATGCCCGTGCCGTAAAGAGTATATGCTGATTCGTGAAAAAATGCTTAACAAATCTAGAGCATTTAGTCGTCAACCAAATCCGATGCCCCAAGAAAATGACTCAAGCTTTATCCAACATGAACCTTTAAATAATAATCCCAGCACAAGCTACGCCAATGTAACTCAACCTCCACACGCTCAACATAATGAACTTTTCAGTATAGATGAACTGTTCCAGATTTTCACAAAATCGGTTTCAGATCTACGCAATTGTAGAACCAAAATCGAGCAGCTCAACGTTATAATGTCAATGCTGAAGTATGCTATATAAAAATACTTCAGAACGCCTCAAAATAATGCATTGGAATTGTCAAGGCATTACAACATATTCGCAATCACAAGAACTACATCAGTTTATCACAGACTACTCGATTGACATCGTTCTTTTAAATGAAACTTTTCTGAAAACTATACATAAATTTGTAATCCCTGGATATGTTATACACCGAGCTGATAGGACTACCCACGGAGGCGGCGTAGCCATAGCAGTTAGAAATACAATCAAACACAAGGTTGAAAATTCGTTTCCAACGAAAATCATAGAAAACAAATGTATCTCAGTAGATTTCTGTAAAGCAAAAGTTAAATTTGTTGCAGCATATTGCCCGCGTTACACTTCTGACTTCCAAAGTGATCTCGAAATTATGACGTCTGCAAATGTTGAATTCTTTATTGCTGGGGATTTTAATGCCCACCACACCAGCTGGAATTGCGCTGATAGCGATGTGGCCGGAAAAGTGTTATTTGACCATCAAAATAAATCAAACTACTATATATATTTCCCACCTAGTCATACAAGATTTCCCCAAAATCAAACCATCAGACGACCGTCAACAATTGATCTTCTACTATCAAATTCCTCTTTAGTTTTTACCGACCTGGAAACGCATCCGCACAAATTAAATTCCGATCATGTACCTGTAACATTTACGGTTAACGAGAAATTCAACGAAGCCATAAAATTATACCCAGATTTTAGAATGGCCAATTGGCAACGTTTCAAGTCATTGTTGGATTTAGAACTTTGCAATTCTGATGTTTTTAATTGTGAATTATCACTTCGTGACGTTGACAAGACGATTGAGGGTTTTGTGGATTTGCTGGGTGAGGCCTGCAGTAAGTCAGTGCCTCATGGTCCCAGAGCCATAGGCAGTGCTAGGATGACAGCTGAATGTAAGCTTATGATTTCGACCAGGAACAAATTCAGAAGAATGGCTCAGAGGAGTACGGATCAGAGTTTAAGAACTACGTACCAGGCTGTGGTCCGGGAAATTAATAAGATGATTGCAATTGGCATGAATAGAAGTAGAAACATTCAATGGGGTAACTTTTTATCTACCTTGAGGATTGGCAGTAGGAACTTTTGGAAGGTTACAAGGCGTATTAAGGGCCAAAATAGGGGAATAGGAGATTTGGTTTATAACGACAAGATGATTTGTTGTAATCATGAGAAAGCTGAAATTCTCGCTGAGCATTTCGTAAATGCTCATCGGACGACGGTGGGTATGATGAGTACAATGGAAGGAAAAGTGGAATTGACGACAAAGGCGATACAGGAGGACTCGACCCCGAACGACGATATGACATCCTTTACGAATCAGGAAGAGGTAGCATTTCTGATAGGTCGTCTGAGGAATGGTAAGTCACCGGGAATTGATCAGGTTAGTAATTTATTATTGAAACAATTGCCAGATTCGGCTGTAAGGTTCTTAGTAAAAGTTTTTAACTTTTGTATTAAATTTTCGGTTTTTCCAAGACCCTTCAAAATAGCAAAGGTCATTTCGATTCATAAAAAGGGCAAAGACCCCAAATCACCTACCAGCTACCGCCCCATCAGCCTTTTGAGCTCGATAGGCAAAGTTTTTGAGAGAATTATATTTCACAGACTTCAGAGTTCTGTGGAAGAAAATGACCTAATCCATGACTGCCAGTATGGTTTCAGAGCACAACATTCCACAACTCATCAGGTTAAAAGAGTTGTGAAAATGATACGTCAGAACAAGCAAAGACGACATTCGACAGGAATTCTTTTTATCGACATCGAAAAAGCCTTTGATTCAATTTGGCACAAAGGTTTACTATATAAGCTTAATAAAATGAAATTTCCATTATATTTGATTAAATTGGTAAATGATTTCCTTACCGAAAGAGGCTTCACTGTAGATGTTGAAGGTCAACAATCGTCGATAAAAACCATTCCTGCTGGAGTTCCCCAGGGTTCTGTTCTGTCTCCCCTTTTATACTCGCTTTATACCTCAGACATTAGGCCTTCCAGAGAAAGCGACATCGCCTTCTACGCTGACGACAGTGCGTTTATTTGTCAAGGGAAAGTATCGAATGCGATAGTAGGTAGAATGCAAAGGGCACTAAATTCGGCATCTAAATATTTTTCAAAATGGAAGATAAAAATAAATGAGCAGAAGTCACAGGCGATACTATTCCCTTTTAATAAATCTCCCAAGAGACAACCTACGCGTAAGCTGATGGCAAATGGAAGGGAAATACCTTTTTCAAAGACGATAAAATATCTTGGAATTACCCTTGATGAGAAATTGACTTTTAGGCAGCATATAGACAGTGTATGTGTTAGTGCTGTGAGATGTGGGCGTGCACTGTTTCCATTACTGAATAGGAAGTCCAAGTTAGACATTAGGAACAAATTGATGCTTTACAGGATGTGTATAAGACCTATACTTACTTATGGGTGCCAGATATGGAATGACTGTGCGATGACTCACAGGAGGAAGATCCAAATTATTCAGAATAAGAACCTCAAGATTATTTACAATCTTCCTCGACGATATCCCACAGCAGAATTGCATCGTAAGTCCAAACAAAAACTGATTGAAACCTTTATAAATGATATGACACTGACATTTAATGACAAATGTAGAAGGTCAACCTACAGTCATCTGAGAAGTTTGGTTTAGCGGGTTCTATTTTTCTACTATACAAGTAGTATAGTTAAAATTAGTAACCGTTTGTAAAACTTCTTTAAACTTAAATATTGTGATATTAAATTTAGGTTTTTTACTATCTTTTTCCTAATATATTATGTACTTTTAAGTTGCTTTCATAAATAACATACATGCTCATTTGCTGAAATATCTTATAGATAGAAACTCAAAAAAAATGTATTTTTGTATATATAAGAAAAAAAAAAAAAAAAAAAAAATGAAATATTGATAGAAATAATAAACAAACAAACAAACAAACAAATTCTTTGTCTGTTGAGAAAAATCTCAGCTTAAAGCCCCAACAAGTTTTAAAAAGTAAAAAAGCTTTAAGTTCGGCCGCGCCGAACTTTGGATACCCACCACCTCGGGTATATATGTAAATCCCATTTCGTCACAATCCGTTTAAAACTGGATAACTTAAGCAACCAAATTCGGCACGGACCTTGAGTGATCTAACGTATATGCCACTATTCAATTTTGTAGAACAAAATATTGGTCTTTTTGGCAGATATATCCAATTATAAACCGATCTGAACCATATAAAGGTTGGATATCGTGAGGCTCAGAAAAACTCACTGTTTCAAATTTCAGCGAAATCGGGTAAAAAATAAAGCTCTTGTGGGTATCTGCCGATAAGGGGCCTGAACCTTATCGGCAGATCGGTCTATATGGCAGCTATATCTAAATATGGTTCGATCTGAACCATATATAGGTCGGATGTTGGGAGGTCTTTACCTACTCACTGATTCAAATTGCAGCGAAATCGGGTAACAAATAAATCTTTTATTGGCTTCAGTACCCTTATCGACAGATCGGTCTATATGGCAGCTATATCTAAATATAGTCCGATCTGAACAGTATTTGGGTCAGATGTCGGGAGGCTTAAAATAACCCACTGTTTTAAATTTAAGCAAAATCGGGTAATAAATATAGCTTTAATGGGCTTCAGACCCTTTATCGGGAGATCGGTCTATATGACAGCTATATCTAAATATGGACCGATCTAAACCATATTTCGGTCAGATGTCGGGAGGCTTAAAATAACTCACTGTTGCAAATTTCAGCGAAATCGGGAAATAAATAAAGCTTTTATGGTCTTCAGACCCTTTATCGGGAGATCGGTCTATATGGTTGCTATATCTAAATAAAGTCAAATCTGAACCATATTTAGGTCAGTTGTCGGGAAGCCTTTAAAAATCGGATGAAAAGTAATGTTTTTATGGGCATTATAAAAATATAAATGGATCTCCCGTTTTGACTTCTTAAGTCTCTAGAGGGCGCAGTTCTAATCTGATTTGGATGAAATTTCGAACTCGGTCTTTTGATTTGACGGTTCATAATCTGTTATAGCAGGCATATAATTTGACTTCCTTAGCCTCTGCAATTACTATCCGATTTGGTTTAAATTCTGCAGGTGGCGTTTTGTTATGACTTTTAACAACTGTGCTGAGTAAGGTCAAAATCGATTCATTGCCTGATGTAGTTGCCATATAAACCGATCTCCCGATTTGACTTTTTAAGCCTCTAGAGGGCGCAGTTCTTAATTGACCGATCTCTCGATTTGACTTCTTAAGCCTCTAGAGGGCGCAGTTCTTATCTGATTTCATTGAAATTTCGCACGATTTGACTTCCAATAACTGTGCGAAATGGCAGCTACATCATAACCTGATATTTAAACCGATATCCTGGTTTCACTTCATGAGCCTCTAGAGGGCGCAATTACTATCCGATTATTATCTGATTTGGCTGAAATTCTGCATGAGGTGTTTCCTTTTGACTCCTAACAACTGTCCCAAAAATGATCCAAAATCGGTTCATAATATGATATAGCTGCTATATAACTCTATCTCCTGATTTGTCTTCTTTAGCCTCTAGAGGGCGCACTTTTTATCCGATTTGGTTGATATTTTTCAAGTGGCGTTTTATTATGACTTTCAATAACTGTGCCAAGTATGGTTTAAATCGATCGATTATCTTATATAGCTAACACATAAACCCATCTTTGTTATAGACTCCTTGAGCCCCTAGAGGGCGTAATTATTATCAGATTTGGCTGAAATTTTGCATGAGGTGTTTCGTTTTGACTTCTATCAACTGTGCCAAATATGATCCAAAATCGGTTCATAACCTGATATAGCTGTCATATAAACCGATCTGCCGATTTGACTTCTTGAGCCTCTAGAGGGCGCAAATACTAACCGATTTGGTTGAAATTTTGACAGTTTCATTTTGTCACAATTTCCAACAACTGTGCCAAGTATGGTCTAAATCGATCCATTATCTGATATAGCCGAAACATAAATCGATCTTTGTTCTAAACTTCTTGAGCCCCTAGAGGGCGTAATTATTATCAGATTTGGCTGAAATTTTGCATGAGGTGTTTCGCTTTGACTTCTATCAACTGCGCCAAATATGATCTAAAATCGGTTTATTACCTGATATAGCTGCTATATAAATCGATCTCCAGATTTGTCTTCTTTGGCCTCAAGAGGGCGCAATTACTATCCGATTTGGTTGAAATTTTACAAGATGCATTTTGTTAAAACTTCCAACAACTGTGCCAAGTATGGTTAAATCGATACATTTCCTGCTATAGCTGCCAAATAAACCGATCTGCCGATTTGACTTCTTTAGCCTCTAGATGGCGCAGTTACTATCCCTATTGGCTGATATCATAAACGTGATATTCTTGTTTGACTTCTAGTAGCCATGACGAGGAAGGTCCATATCGATCGATAACATGATATAGCTTCTAAATATTTGCAAATGTTACTTTGCACATGTGATTCATGGCCCAGATGATTTATGATACGGCGCAGCTGAACTTACCGCGTTTTTTATACCCTCCACCATAGGATGGTGGTATACTAATTTCGTCATTCTGTTTGTAACTCCTCGAAATATTCCTTTGAGACCCCATAAAGCATATATATTTTTGATCGTCATGACATTTTAAGTCGATCTAGCCATGTCCGTCCGTCTGTCCGTCCGACTTTCCGTCCATCTGTCCGTCCATCTGTCCGTCCGTCTGTCCCTCCGTCTGTCCGTCCGTCCGTACGTTCGTCTGTCCGTCCGTTTGTCCGTCCGTCTGTCCGTCCGTCCGTCTGTCCGTCCGTCTGTCCGTCCGTCTGTCCGTCCGTCTGTCCGTCCGTCTGTCCGTCCGTCTGTCCGTCCGTCTGTCCGTCCGTCTGTCCATCCGTCTGTCCGTCCGTCTGTCCCTCCGTCTGTCCGTCCGTCTGTCCGTCCGTCTGTCCGTTCGTCTGTCCGTCCGTCTGTCCGTCCGTCTGTCCGTCCGTATGTCCGTCCGTCTGTCCGTCCGTCTGTCCATCCGTCTGTCCGTCCGTCTGTCCGTCCGTCTGTCCCTTCGTCTGTCCGTCCGTCTGTCCGCCCGTCTGTCCGTCCGTCTGTCCATCCGTCTGTCCGTCCGTATGTCCGTCCATCTGTCCGTCCATCTGTCCGTCCATATGTCCGTCCGTCTGTCCGTCCGTCTGTCCGTTCGTCTGTCCGTCCGTCTGCCCATCCGTCTGTCCGTCCGTCTGTCCGTCCGTCTGTCCGTCCGTCTGTCCGTCCGTCTGTCCGTCCGTCTGTCCGTCCGTCTGTCCGTCCGTCTGTCCGTCCGTCTGTCCGTCCGTCCGTCTGTCCGTCCGTCCGTCTGTCCGTCCGTATGTCCGTCCGTATGTCCGTCCGTCTGTCCGTCCGTCTGTCTGTCGAAAGCACGGTAACTTTTGCAGGAGTAAAGCTAGCTGCTTGAAATTTTGCACAAATACTTCTTATTAGTGTAGGTCGGTTGGGATTGTAAATGGGCCAAATCTGTCCATGTTTTGATATAGCTGGCATATAAACCGATCTTGCAAATACTAATCTGGTATCACTTCCAACAACTAAGCTAAGTATGGTTTTAATCGGTCTTGGGTCTTGACTTCTTGAGCCTCTAGAGGACGCAATTCTCACCCGATTTACTGAAATTTTGCATGTAGTGTTAAGGTATCACTTCTAACAACTGTGTTAAGTACGATTCAAATCGGTTCAAAATCTGGTTTAGTTGTCATAGAAACCGATCTGGGATCTTGACTTCTTAAGCCGCTAGAGGGCGCAATTCGCATTCTCTTGTACAACGGCATCTCTAATGACCTTCAACATACGTGTCTAATATGGTTTGAATCGATCAATAGCTTGATAGAGCTCCGATCTCCCGATTTTGCTTATTGAGCCCCTACAAGGCGCAATTCTTATCCGAATGGACTGAAATATTACACAATGACTTCTACAATGTTCAGCATTCATTTATGGTTCGAATTGGACTATAACTTGATATAGCTCCAATAGCATAACAGTTCTTATTCAATATTCTTTGTTTGCCTAAAAAAAGATACCGCTCATAGAACTCGACAAATGCGATCCATGGTGGAGG